>NW_027591453.1:57500-88708 GCF_964213995.1 Mustelus asterias | reverse complement strand
TCTGTACCGCGACACCTACACCTACGATGGTGAGACAACCACGTGTTACACCAACTTCGCCACGATGGCGGAGGAGAAGGCCTTGGAGACCGCGACAGAGGAGGACTATGATGCAGCATTGGAGGAATATGAGAGCATCAAGACCACCAGATTCCAAGCGCTGGCTATCTTCCGCTTCCTCTTGGGGTTCCTCCTGCCCTTCCTGCTTATTGGTGCCAGCTATGCCACCATCGGCCTCCAACTGTGGCGTAAGCACATGGCTCCGAGTGGGAAGCCCTTCAAGGTCATTGCGGCCATCATTCTGGCCTTCCTCCTGTGCTGGACCCCCTTCCACACCTTCATCTTCCTGGAGGTCAGGCACCCACCCAACCTGCCGTACTCGCTGGCGCTGAAGGTGGGCATCCCCCTCAGCTCCAGCCTAGCAACCGTCAACAGCTGCCTCAACCCAATCCTCTACATCTGCATGGGCCAGGGCTTCAGGGACAAGATCAAGAGGTCCCTGCGGAAGATTCTGGAGCAGGCCTTAGTGGAGGATTCGACGGTCTCCCACGCCACCAGCCGGGCCAGGACCAAGTCCGTCTCACTGGGGAATGAGGGCAGCACCTTGGTGTAACGCTGGGAGCTGTAAGATCGCCAGAGATCGGAGGGTTGGGGTGGCCATTCTGTCCTCCGAGGCTGCCCCAACCACCATTCCGCTCCCCATGTCCCATAATCCCCCCCAAGAGACCAACAATCCGTCTATCCCAGCCTTCAATATATTCGTGCACTGAATGTCCACAGCTTTCTGGGGAAGAACATTCCAAAGCTTCAACACCTTCCATTTCTCCTCATCTCCGTCCAAAATGGCCAACCCGTTATCCAGAGCCTCTCACCTCCCCCCGCCCACCCCCCTCCCCCTCCCCCCGCCACCCCTCGACTCTCCC
This sequence comes from Mustelus asterias, assembly GCF_964213995.1. Lineage (NCBI taxonomy): Eukaryota > Metazoa > Chordata > Chondrichthyes > Carcharhiniformes > Triakidae > Mustelus > Mustelus asterias. The sequence continues at coordinate 87,785 of NW_027591453.1, read as the reverse complement.
ACAGTGTTTTAGATTCCCCGACCAGTGGAAACAATCTCTCAGGGTCCAACCCGCAGTGATTATATTATCATTAACAATCGGAGTAGTGTGTCTATTATACACTGTGGGGGCGGGGGGGGGGCGGGGGGGGTGGGGGGGCGCGGGGCCGGGGGGGGCGGGGGGCCGGGGGGGGGGGGGGGGCGGGGGGGGGGGCGGGGGGGGCGGGGGGGGGGGGGGCGGGGGGGGGGGGCGGGGGGGGGCAGGGGGGGGCGGGGGGGCGGGGTGGGGGGGGTGGGGGGGGCGGGGCGGGGTGGGGGGGGGGCGGGGGGGCGGGGGGGCCGGGGTGGGGGGCGGGGGGGGCGGGGGGGGCGGGGGGGGCGGGGGGGCCGGGGGGGCCGGGGTGGGGGGGCGGGGGGGGTGGTTCTGGAATTCCCTCTCTACACTCCCCTCACAGACAGACAGAGGGAGAGAGACAGAGGGAGAGAGACAGAGACAGAGAGAGAGAGAGACGGAGAGAGACAGAGAGAGAAACAGAAACAGAGACGGAGAGAGAGAGACAGAGACAGAGAGAGAGAGAGACGGAGAGAGGAACAGAGACAGAGATGGAGAGAGAGAGAGAGGGAGAGAGAGAGAGATGAAGAGAGAGAAAGAGAGATGGAGAGAGAGAGAGAGAGAGGGAGAGAGAGTGCCGATTATACCAGGGAATGTTGCTCTGTGATGATGCGGTGCCGTTAACAAATGTATTTTTAATCTTGTATATCTGTGTTTTTAAACAGGCCGGGCCTTTTTGATTTCTTACTGAACTGTCCTGAGCCAATATCTTTTCTTGTCACTGAAGCAATGGGCATCTTGTGTTGTTTTAAATCTGGGTCTAATGCAGCGACCCTTTTGGGAATTGTTAATTTGCGACTGATTGGCAGGTCAGGTGCCTTTGGATAGTTTTTTTCCCTCACAGGAGAAATCCAAAGGGTTTTTAACTTTCATTTAGGCAGAAGCTGGTTGTAGCGCATTCTGGAAGCAGTGTTTCATCGAAACAGAGAAACTAGAAGCAGGAGGAGGCCATTCAGCCCATTGAACCTGCTCCATCATTCAGTATAATCATGGTGGATCATCAAATTCAACATCCTGATTCCCCCCCTTTCCCCCCACATCCCTTGAACCCTTTAGCCCCAAGAGTGATATCTAATTTATTCTCAAAAGCACACAGTAGTTTTGGCCTCAACTACATCCACCACCCTCTGGGTAAAGAAACTTCTCCTCACCTCAATTCCAAAAGGTTTACCCCTTATCCTCAAACTATGACCCCTAGTTCTGGACTTCCCCACCATCGGGAACATTCTTTCTGAATCTACCCTGTCGAACCCTGTTAGAATTTTATAAGTCTCTATGAGATCCCCTCTCACTCTTCTAAACTCCAGTGAATATAATCCTAAATAAAGGGGGAGGTGGCTGGATGGGTGGAGAACTGGCTTGGTCACAGAAGACAGAGGGTGGTAGTGGAAGGGTCTTTTTCCGGCTGGAGGCCTGTGACTAGTGGTGTTCCGCAGGGCTCTGTATTGGGACCTCTGCTGTTTGTGATTTATATAAATGATCTGGAAGAAGGTGTAACTGGGGTGATCAGTAAGTTTGCGGACGACACAAAATTGGCAGGACTTGCAGATAGTGAGGAGCATTGTCAGAAGCTACAGAAGGATATAGATAGGCTGGAAATTTGGGCAAAGAAATGGCAGATGGAGTTCAATCCTGATCAATGCGAAGTGATGCATTTTGGTAGAAATAATGTCGGGAGGAGCTATATGATAAATGGCAGAACCATAAAGGGTGTAGATACGCAGAGGGACCTGGGTGTGCAAGTCCACAGATCCTTGAAAGTGACGTCACAGGTGGAGAAGGTGGTGAAGAAGGCATATGGCATGCTTGCCTTTATAGGACGGGGCACAGAGTATAAGAGTTGGGGTCTGATGTTGCAGATGTATAGAACGTTGGTTCGGCCGCATTTGGAATACTGCGTCCAGTTCTGGTCGCCACACTACCAGAAGGACGTGGAGGCTTTGGAGAGAGTACAGAGGAGGTTTACCAGGATGTTGCCTGGTATGGAGGGGCTTGGTTATGAGGAGAGATTGGGGAAACTGGGTTTGTTCTCCTTGGAAAGACGGAGGATGAGGGGAGACTTAATAGAGGTGTATAAAATTATGAAAGGCATAGATAGGGTGAACGGTGGGAAGCTTTTCCCCAGATCGGTGGTGACGTTCACGAGGGGTCATAGGTTCAAGGTGAAGGTTTAACACAGATATCAGACGGACATATTTTACACAGAGGGTGGTGGGGGTCTGGAATGCGCTGCCAGGCAAGGTGGTGGAGGCGGACACACTGGGAACGTTTAAGACTTATCTAGACAGCCATATGAACGGAGTGGGAATGGAGGGATACAAAAGAATGGTCTAGTTTGGACCAGGGAGCGGCGCGGGGTTGGAGGGCCGAAGGGCCTGTTCCTGTGCTGTATTGTTCTTTGTTCTTTGTTCTAACCGACTTAGTCTCTCATCATAGGACAGACCTGCCATCCCAGGAATCAGCCTGGTAAACCTTCGCTGCACTCCCTCTATAGCAAGGACATCCTTCCTCAGATAAAGACACCAAAACTGTACACTATACTCCAGATGTGGTCTCACCAATGCCCTCTATAATTGCAGTAAGATACCCCTCTCCCTACACTCGAATCCTCTCGCTATGAAGGCCAACATCCCACTTGCCTTCTTTACTGCTTTCTATACCTGTGGACTCACTTTCAGCAACTGATGCTCCAAGGTCTCGCTGAGTATCCGCCTCTCTCGATTTACACCCATTCAGGTAATAATCTGTCTTCCTATTATTGCTGCCAGAGTGGATAACCCCACATTTATCCACATTATACTGCATCTGCCATGCAGATACCCACACACTCAGCCTGTCCAAATCATACTGAAACATCTCTGCATCCTCCTCACAGCTCACCCTCCCATCCAACTTTGTGTCATGTGCAAATTTGGAGATAATACATTTCGTTCCCACTTCCAAATCATTAACATATAATGTGAACAGTTGGGATCCTGGCACAGATCCGAGCAGAACCCCACTAGTCACTGACTGCCAATCAGAAAAAGACCCATTTATGCCTACTCTTTGCTTCCTGTCTCTCTGTTTCTTTGTATCACTCCCCGGTATTGGAAATTCTGCTGTCTGTGGCTGGCTTGCTAAAAGCTGGAGACAAGTGGTGCCTCAAGTATGCTGAAAGTTCCAGCACTGGGACGTCTCAATTCTGTATCCAAAGGAGTAATTCACAGCAGGGGTTGTAAAGCTGCAGGATCCAGCATCACTGAGGCATACTTGTTTTCTATGCTAAGCTGAAGACAGAGTGTCTGTTTGTGAGATTTGTTTAGCTTGGGACAGTATTCTTAGTGGTTAAGATTCATAAAATGTTATCGTTGTGTTTTTTGTAATTGGTAAAAGTTATTGCTAACTATTTTTCTGTGTTAACTAGATTCTTAAATAAACTGTTTGATAAAAGCTCCCTCGTGAGTCAATTGAATTGTACCTGGAGTGAAACATCTTTTGCTTACCCGCACCAAATTCAGAGTGCAGAATCTATTGTCCAGGCTGACTTTATAAAATACCTTGGGCTTTCTGACCTGGGTGAGAACTGCTAACTTGTGTGAAAGAAAAACTCACACATCAACTATCAACATCAGGGCGTCGGAGAGTAACGTTCCTTGATTCACCCAGTCACTGAACGATACAGAAAAATACTCCGCCAAATCTCCATAGAACCATGGAAAATTACAGCTCAGAAACAGGCCTTTTGGCCCTTCTTGTCTGTGCCGAACCAGTTTTTGCCTCGTCCCACTGACCTGCACTTGGACCATATCCCTCCACACCCCTCTCATCCATGAACACGTCCAAGTTTTTCTTCAATGTTAAAAGTGCATTTACCACTTAATCCGGCAGCTCATTCCACACTCCCATCACTCTCTGCGTGAAGAAGCCCCCCCTAATATTCCCTTTAAACTTTTCTCCTTTCACCCTTAACCCATGCCCTCTGGTTTTTTTCTCCCCGAGCCTCAGCGGAAAAAGCCTGCTTACATTCACTCTATCTATACCCATCAAAATCTTATACATCTCTATCAAATCTCCCCTCAATCTTCTACGCTCCAGGGAATAAAGTCCCAACCTATTCAATCTCTCTCTGTAACTCAGCTTCTCAAGTCCCGGCAACATCCTTGTGAATCTTCTCTGCACTCTTTCAACCTTATTTACATCCTTCCTGTAGCTAGGTGACCAAAACTGTACACAATACTCCAAATTTGGCCTCACCAATGCCTTATATAACCTTACCATAACACTCCAACTTTTATACTCGATACTCCGATTTATAAAGGCCAATGTACCAAAGGCACTCTTTACGACCCTATCCACCTGTGACGTCACTTTTAGGGAATTCTGTACCTGTATTCCCAGATCCCTCTGTTCAACTGCACTCTTCAGAGTCCTACCATTTACCCTGTACGTTCTACTTTGGTTTGTCCTTCCAATGTGCAATATCTCACACTTGTCTGCGTTAAATTCCATTTGCCATTTTTCAGCCCATTTTTCTAGTTGGTCCAAATCCCTCTGCAAGCTTTGAAAACCTTCCTCACTGTCCACTACACCTCCAATCTTTGTATCATCAGCAAACTTGCTGATCCAATTTACCACATTATCATCCAGATCATTGATATAGATGACAAACAACAATGGACCCAACACCGATCCCTGCGGCACACCACTAGTCACAGGCCTCCACTCAGAGAAGCAATCCTCCACAACCACTCTCTGGCTTCTTCCATTGAGCCAGTGTCTAATCCAATTTACTACCTCCCCATGTATACCGTGCGACTGAACCTTCCGAACTAACCTCCCATGAGGGACCTTGTCAAAGGCCTTGCTGAAATCCAGGTAGACAACATCCACCGCCTTCCCTTCATCCACTTTCCTGGTAACCTCCTCGAAAAACTCTAATAGATTGGTCAAACATGACCTACCACGCACAAAGCCATGTTGACTCTCCCTAATAAGTCCCTGTCTATCCAAATATTTGTAGATCCTATCCCTTATCACACCTTCCAATAACTTGCCCACCACCGACGTCAAACTTACTGGCCGATAATTTCCCGGATTTCTTTTGGAACCTTCTTTAAACAACGGAACAACATGAGCCACCCTCCAATCATCCGGCACCTCCCGCGTGAATACTGACATTTTAAATATGTCTGCCAGGGCCCCTGCAAGTTCAACACTAGCTTCCCTCAAGGTCCGTGGGAATACCCTGTCCGGTCCTGGGGATTTATCCACTCTGATTTGCCTCTCCACGTTACACTGCCTCTGCCGTCACTTTACCTCAGCTTATTCTGGTGCAAGAGGAGGCCATTCGGCCCATCGAGTTCCTGATATCCCACTGCAGAGCAATCCAGTCTGCGCTCTATCAAATCTCATTTCCTCTGAGGGAAACATCTCCAGCTTCTCCGACCCTATCCTCGGAGCTAAAATCCCTCATTCCCTGACTGCCGATCCTTTTCCCCCATCGCGTGGAGAGAGTTTGAGTATTTCCTCATGATTGACTGGGGGTAGGGGGAGTGATATACGCGATTGTGTACGTGTCTCTGTATCGCCAGACACTTGTCGCTTTGTCTCCGTGTACCTGAGGTCTGCTGGGCGGTGTGTACATGTTCCACTTGCATACGAGAAAGCATCAGATATCGGGTTGGCCATTCAGCCCATCGAGCCCCTTCCTGCTCCTGCCCCACTATCCATTAAGATCAACACTAATCTTCACAAAAGCGCACAATTGCCTGGGCACAGCAGGAGGCCATTCGTCCCATTGTCTATGTGCTAGCCCTTCATGGGAGCTACTCGCCCAATATCCCCCTCCCCCCACCTTCTTCCCGTGACCCGGAACATTCTTCCTGATCAGATTCCGATCCATTTCCCTTTTGGAATCCCTCGATTGAATCTGCCTCCCCCACACTCTCGGGCCGTGGATTCCACAATCCTCACCACTCACTGGGTGGAAAGGTTTCTCCTCGAGTCCCCCTCGCTTCTGTCTCCAATCACCTTCCATCTGTGTCCCCGTGCTTCCCGATCCCTCCACCAATGGGAACAGTTCCTCCCTCCCCCTCTGTCCCGGGCCCCCTCGTGATTTTGAACACCTCGATCAAATCTCCCTCTCCACTTTCTCCCTCCCCCAGGAGAACATTCCCAACTTCTCCCATCCATCCACGGGACTGAAGTTCCTCATCCCAGGAACCATTCCCGTCAATCTTTTCCGCATCCTCTTTCTCTCGGCCTCTGTCTCACTCCCTCTCTCTGTCCCTCTCTCTCTCTTTCTCTGTCCTTGTCCCTGTCTCTCTCTCTCAGTATCTCTCTCTCTCTCTGTATCTCTCTCTCTCTCTCTGTCTCTCTCTCAGTATCTCTCTCTCTCAGTATCTCTCTCCCTCTCTGTCTCTCTCTCAGTATCTCTCTCTCTCAGTATCTCTCTCTGTCTCTCTCTCTCTGTCTCTCTCTCTCTGTCAGTATCTCTCTCTCTCTTTCTGTATCTCTCTCTCTTTCTGTCTCTCTCAGTATCTCTCTCTCTCTCTGTATCTCTCTGTCTCTCTCAGTATCTCTCTCTCTCAGTATCTCTTTCTCTCAGTATCTCTCTCTCTCAGTATCTCTCTCTCAGTATCTCTCTCTCTCAGTATCTCTCTCTCTCAGTATCTCTCTCACTCTTTCTGTATCTCTCTTCCTCTCTCTCCCTGTCTCTCTCTCTCTCTCTGTATCTCCCTCTCTCTCTCTCTCTCAGTATCTCTCTCTCCCTGTCTCTCTCTCTCTCTCTGTATCTCCCTCTCTCTCTCTCTCTCAGTATCTCTCTCTCCCTGTCTCTCTCTCTCTCTCTGTATCTCCCTCTCTCTCTCTCTCTCAGTATCTCTCTCTCCCTGTCTCTCTCTCTCTCTCTGTATCTCCCTCTCTCTCTCTCGCTCAGTATCTCTCTCTCCCTGTCTCTCTCTCTCTGTATCTCTCTCTCTCTCAGCATCTCTCTCCCTGTCTCTCTCTCTCTCTGTATCTCTCTCCCTCTCTCTCTCTCTCTTTCTGTATCTCTCTCTGTCTCTCTATGAGCTCCTCTCTTTCTGTGTCTCTCTCTTTGTGTGTGTGTCTCTCTCTCTCCCTATGTCTCTGTTCCTGTCTGCTTCTCCCTGCCTCTCCTTGTCTCTCCCTTTCTCTCTCTCTCTCTCTCACTCCATCTCTCTCTGTGTCCCTCTCTCTCCCTGTCTCTCTCCCTGTCCCTCTGTCTCTCTCTCTCTCTCTCCCTGTCCCTCTGTCTATCCCTTTCTCTCAGTCTTTCTCTATGCTTCTGTCTGCCTCCCCCTGTATCTCTCTCTCTCTCTCCCCGTCTCTCTCTCTCTCCTCATCTCTCTCTCTCCCCGTCTCTTTCTCTCCTCATCTCTCTCTCTCCCCGTCTCTCTCTCTCTCCTCATCTCTCTCTCTCCCCGTCACTCTCTCCCCGTCTCTCTCTCCCCGTCTCTCTCTCCCCGTCTCTCTCTCCCCGTCTCTCTCTCTCCCCCGTCTCTCTCTCTCTCCCCATCTCTCTCTCTCCCCGTCTCTCTCTCTCCCCCGTCTCTCTCTCTCTCCCCATCTCTCTCTCTCCCCATCTCTCTCTCTCCCCGTCTCTCTCTCTCCCCCGTCTCTCTCTCTCTCCCCATCTCTCTCTCTCCCCATCTCTCTCTCTTCCTGTCTCTCTCTCTCCCGTCTCTCTCCCTCTCTCTCTCCCTGTCTCTCTCTCCCCGTCTCTCTCTCTCTCTCTCCCCGTCTCCCTCTCTCCATCTCTCTCTCTCTCTCCGTCTCTCTTTCTCCCCATCTCTCTCTCTCCCCATCACTGTCTGTCTCTAACTCCATCTCGCTCTCTCTCTCTCTCCCTGTCTCTGTTTCTCTGTCTCTGTCTCCATCTCTGTCTCTCCATCTCCGTCTCTCTCACTCCATCTTTATGACACTCCTCAAATTCCGACCTCTTTGACTGAACTTTGGGTCACTGTACCCTGATATCTCTGTGTGTGATGTGGGATCGCACTGTGCACTCTAACTCTCCCGTGTCACACCTCGGGGCTGTTTCATGCAGTGAGAAGTATTGTGTGAAGAGATGTTGTTAATTACTGACCTGTCTGTGCGCGGAGTTTTCCGAAGGTCTTGACACCGATCCTGGAACGTTGAGTCTGGAATTATCCACAATCCTCCGGTTCGAGTCTCTCGCCTCCGTCTCCCCCCCGGGGGAAGGGTGGGTCGAAGGGGGAGGGGAGGGGAGGTCGAGGAGGGTGAGGCTGGTTGCTGCATCCTGGGTTAGTGAGCTGTGACCCTCACTCCCCCCCCCGCCCCGACCCCTGACCCCACGGTTCTCTGCAGAGGTGCAGGTCCCAAGGCTCCCGAGAAACTGACCCATGACCTTTCACACCGTCACAGGTTAGGGTCTCAGGGACCACGGAACCCGCTAGTGCCGGGGACGGGGGGGGAGGGTATCAGCAGGCTCCCAGAAGGGCTGTTTCCAGCGTTGGCCAAACTCGGCCCAAATATTACCCAGAGTCCCACTGGACAATCAGCGTCCAATCCCAGACCAACCAAATCCCTCCTCACACCGCACCCCCACCCTATCTCCATAATCTCTTCCAGCTCCGACACCCTGCCCTATCTCTGTAACCTCCTCCAGCCCCTACACCCCTCCCTATCTCTGTAACCTCCTCCAGCCCCTACACCCCTCCCTATCTCTGTAACCTCCTCCAGCCGATACACCCCTCCCTATATCTGTAACCTCCTCCAGCCCCTACAACCCTCCTGATCTCTTTAACTTCCTCCAGTCCCTACAGTCCTCCCTATCTTTGTAACCTCCTCCAGCCCCTAAACCCCGCCCTATGTCTGTAACCTCCTTCTGCCCCTACACACCTCCCTATCTCTGTAACCTCCTCCAGCCTCGACAACACTCCCTATCTCTGTAACCCCCTCCAACCCGTACACCCCTCCCTATATCTGTAACCTCCTCCAGCCCCAACACCCCTCCCTATCTCTGTAACCTCCTCCAGCCCCAACACCCCTCCCTATCTGTGTAAACTCCCCCAGCCCCTTAAACCCTCCCTATCTCTGTAACCTCCTCCAGCCTCTACAACCCTCCCTATCTCTGTAACCTCCTCCAGTCCCTTCAAACCTCCCTATCTGTGTAAACTCCTCCAGTCCCTACAATCCTCCTTAACTCTGTAACCTCCTCCAGCCCCGACACCCCTCCCTATCTCTGTAAACTCCTCCAGCCCGTACAAGCCTCCCTATCTCTGTAACCTCCTCCAGCCCCTACAAACCTCCCTATCTGTGTAAAATCCTCCAGCCCCTACACTCCTCCCTCTCTCTGTAACCTCCTCCAGTCCCTACAATCTTCCCTATCTCTGTCACCTCCTCCAACCACTACAAACCTCCCGATCTCTGTAAACCCCTCCAATCCCTACACCCCTCCGTATCTCTGTAACCTCCTCCAGCCCCTACACACCTCCCTATCTCTGTAACCTCCTCCAGTCCCTACACCCCTCCCTATCTCTGTAACCTCCTCCAGCCCCTACTCACCTCCCTATCTCTGTAACCTCCTCCAGTCCCTACAACCCTCCCTATCTCTGTAACCTCTTCCAGTCCCTATAACCTTCCCTATCTCTGTAACCTCCTCCAGCCCCTACACTCCTCCCTATCTCTGTAACCTCCTCCAGTCCCTACAACCCTCCCTATCTCTGTAACCTCCTCCAGCCCTACACACCTCCCTATCTCTGTAACCTCCTCGAGTCCTTACAACCCTCCCTATCTCTGTAACCTCCTCCAGTCCCTACAACCCTCCTTATCCTATCAAAGAGAGTCGTGCAATGTTGGGCTGAGGAATCGGATGATCTCCTACGGGGCTGCTTGGAGTCAGTGGACTGGTCAGTGTTTAAAAACTCTGCGACCAGCCTGAACGAGTACGCCACTACAGTAACTGACTTCATTAGTAAGTGTGTAGAAGACTGTGTGTCAAAGAAGCAAATCCATGTGTTCCCCAACCGGAAACCATGGATGAACAGGGATATCCACTGCTTGCTGAAGTCCAGGTTTGAGACGTTCAAGTCAGGCGACACTGACCGATACAAGAAAGCCAGATACGATCTAAGGAGATCCATCAAAGATGCCAAAAGACAGTACTGGACCAAGCTAGAGTCCCAGGCGAGCCACACTGACCCCTGCTGACTACGGCAAGGTCTGCAAGACATAACAGGCTACAAGATGAAGGCATGTAAAATCGTCAACTCCAACGCACCCCTCCCTGATAAGCTCAATGCATTCTATGCCCGCTTTGAGCAAGAGGTCAGTGAGAGCGTCCCCTCCACCCTGGAAGCTCTGGATGAACCTGTATCTGGAGTCACCATTACAGATGTTAGAGCAACTTTCTCGAAGGTCAACCCACGGAAAGTGACTGGCCCGGATGGGGTACCCGGACGAGCGCTCAGATCCTGTGCGGTTGAGCTGGCGGGGGTATTCGCAGACAGCTTCAACCTCTCTTTACAACAATCTAAGGTCCCTCTCTGCTTCAAGAAGACGACCATCATCCCAGTACCTAAGAAAAGCCAAGCAGCCTTAATGCATATCGGCCGGTGGCTCTGACATCCATCATTATGAAGTGCTTCGAAAGGTTAGTCATGGAATCAATTCCAGCCTCCCAGACTGCCTGGATCCACTACAGTTTGCCTAAAACCGCAACAGGTCCACAGCAGACGCCATCCCCCTGGCCCTGCACTCAACCCTGGAACACCTAGATAACAAGGACACCTATGTCAGACTCCTGTATATTGACTACAGCTCAGCTTCAACACTATTATTCCCACGAACCTCATCTCCAAACTCCGTGACCTGGGCCTCGGCTCCTCCCTCTGCGACTGAATCCTGAACTTCCTAACCCACAGACCACAATCAGTAAGGATAGGCAACAACACCTCCTCCACGATCATGCTCAACACCAGTGCCCCACAAGGCTGTGTTCTCAGCCCCCGACTATACTCCTTATACACCTCTGACTGTGCGGCCAAATTCCCCTCCAATTCGATTTTCAAGTTTGCTGACAACACCACCGTAGTGGGTCGGATCTCAAACAATGACGAGACAGAGTACAGGAATGAGATAGAGAATCTGGTGAACTGGTGCGGCAACAATAATCTCACCCTCAATGTCAACAAAACGAAGGAGATAGTCATCGACTTCAGGAAGCGTAAAGGAGAACATGCCCCTGTCTCCATCAACGGGGACGAAGTAGAAAGGGTCGAGAGCTTCAGGTTTTTAGGTCTCCAGATCACCAACAACCTGTCCTGGTCCCCCCCATGCTGACACTATAGTTAAGAAAGCCCTCCAACGCCTCTATTTTCTCAGAAGGCTGAGGAAATTTGGTATATCAGCTACGACTCTCACCAGCTTTTACCATAGAAAGCATTCTTTCTGGTTGTATCACAGCTTGGTATGGGCTCCTGCTCTGCCCAAGACCGCAAGGAACTACAAAAGGTCGTGAACGAAGCCCAGTCCATCACACAAACCAGCCTCCCATCCATTGACTCTGTCTACACTTCCCGCTGCCTCGGGGAAAAGCAGCCAGCATAATCAAGGACACCACGCACCCCGGACATTCTCTCTTCCACCTTCTTCTGTCATGAAAAAGATACAAAAGTCTGAGGTCACGCACCGACCGACTCAAGAACAGCTTCTTCCCTGTTGTTGTCAGACTTTTGAATGGACCTACCTTGCATTAAGTTGATCTTTCTCTACACCCTAGATATAGAACAAAGAACAAAGAACAATACAGCACAGGAACAGGCCCTTCGGCCCTCCAAGCCCGCGCCGCTCCCCGGTCCAAACTAGACCATTCTTTTGTATCCCTCCATTCCCACTCCGTTCATGTGGCTATCAAGATAAGTTTTAAACGTTCCCAGTGTGTCTGCCTCCACCACCTTGCCCGGCAACGCATTCCAGGCCCCCACCACCCTCTGTGTAAAATACGTCCTTCTGATATCCGTGTTAAACCTCCCCCGCCTCACCTTGAACCTATGACCCCTTGTGAACGTCACCACCAACCTGGGAAAAAACTTCCCACCGTTCACCCTATCTATGCCTTTCATAATTTTACACACCTCTATTAGGTCACCCCTCATCCTCCGTCTTTCCAGTGAGAACAACCCCAGTTTCCCCAATCTCTCCTCATAACTAAGCCCCTCCATACCAGGCAACATCCTGGTAAACCTCCTCTGCACTCTCTCCAAAGCCTCTACGTCCTTCTGGTAGTGTGGTGACCAGAACTGGGCGCAGTATTCCAAATGCGGCCGAACCAACATTCTAAACAACTGCAACATCAGACCCCAACTTTTATACTCCATGTCCCGTCCTATAAAGGCAAGCATCTTGTGGCCATTACGGAGACGTGGGTAGAACAAGGACAGGAATGGTTGTTGGACGTTCCGGGGTATAGATGTTTCAGTAAGAGTAGGGAAGCTGGTAAAAGAGGTGGAGGAGTAGCATTGTTAATCAAGAATAGTTTAACGGCTGCGGAAAGGAACTTCGAGGGGGATCTGCACACTGAGGTAATATGGGCTGAGGTTAGAAATAGGAAAGGAGCGGTCACGTTGTTAGGAGTTTACTATAGGCCCCTAAATAGTAATAGAGATGTGGAGGAAGAAATTGCTAAGCAGATTATGGATATGTGTGGGGGGTCACAGGGTAGTTGTCATGGGGGACTTTAACTTTCCAAATATTGATTGGAACCTTTGTAGGTCAAATAGTTCGGATGGGGCAGTTTTTGTGCAGTGTGTGCAGGAGGGTTTCCTGACACAATATGTGGATAGGCCGACAAGAGGTGAGGCCACATTGGATTTGGTACTGGGAAATGAACCGGGCCAAGTGTTAGATTTGGTTGTGGGAGAGCACTTTGGAGATAGTGACCACAATTCAGTGTCTTTTGTTATTGCAATGGAGAGGGATAGGGCCGTACGGCAGGGCAAGGTTTATAATTGGGGGAGAGGTAATTATGATGCGATTAGGCAAGAATTAGGGGGCATAAGATGGGAACAGAAACTGTCAGGGAAAGGCACTAATCAAAAGTGGAACTTTTTCAAGGAACAAATACTGTGTGTCCTTGATAGGTATGTCCCTGTCAGGCAGGGAGGAAATGGCCGAGTGAGGAAACCATGGTTCACAAAAGAGGTGGAATGCCTTGTGAAAAGGAAGAGGGAAGCTTATATAGAGATGAGGAAACAAGGTTCAGATGGCTCGATTGAGGGTTACAAGTTAGCAAGGAATGATCTGAAAAAGGGGCTTAGGAGAGCTAGGAGGGGACACGAGAAGTCCTTGGCGGGTCGGATCAAGGAAAACCCCAAGGCTTTTTACTCTTATGTGAGGAATAAAAGAATGACCAGGGTGAGGTTAGGGCCGGTCAAGGACAGTTAGTGGGAACTTGTGTATGGAGTCAATAGAGATAGGCGAGGTGATGAATTAATACTTTTCTTCAGTGTTCACCAAGGAGAGGGGCCATGTTTTTGAGGAAGAGAAGGTGTTACAGGCTAATAGGCTGGAGGAAATAGATGTTTGGAGGGAGGATGTCCTGGCAGTTTTGAATAAACTGAAGGTCGATAAGTCCCCTGGCCCTGATGAAATGTATCCTAGGATTCTTTGGGAGGCAAGGGATGAGATTGCAGAGCCTTTGGCTTTGATCTTTGGGTCCTCACTGTCCACGGGGATGGTGCCAGAGGACTGGAGAGTGGCAAATGTTGTTCCTCTGTTTAAGAAAGGGAATAGAAATGACCCTGGTAATTATAGACCGGTTAGTCTTACTTCGGTGGTTGGTAAATTGATGGAAAAGGTCCTTAGGGATGGGATTTACGACCATTTAGAAAGATGCGGATTAATCCAGGATAGTCAGCACGGATTCGTGAAGGGCAAGTCGTGCCTCACAAATTTGATTGAATTTTTTGAGGAGGTAACTAAGTGTGTTGATGAAGGTAGGGCAGTTGATGTCATATACATGGATTCTAGTAAGGCGTTTGATAAGGTCCCCCATGGTCGGCTTATGATGAAAGTAAGGAGGTGTGGGATAGAGGGAAAGTTGGCCGATTGGATAGGTAACTGGCTATCTGATCGAAGACAGAGGGTGGTGGTGGATGGAAAATTTTCAGACTGGAGGCAGGTTGCTAGCGGAGTGCCACAGGGATCAGTTGGTCCTCTGCTCTTTGTGATTTTTATTAATGACTTAGAGGAGGGGGCTGAAGGGTGGATCAGTAAATTTGCTGATGGCACCAAGATTGGTGGAGTAGTGGATAAGGTGGAGGGCTGTTGTAGGCTGCAAAGAGACATAGATAGGATGCAAAGCTGGGCTGAAAAATGGCAAATGGAGTTTAACTCTGATAAATGTGAGGTGATTCATTTTGGTAGGACTAATTTAAATGTGGATTACAGGGTCAAAGGTAGGGTTCTGAAGACTGTGGAGGAACAGAGAGATCTTGGGGTCCATATCCACAGATCTCTAAAGGTTGCCACTCAAGTGGATAGAGCTGTGAAGAAGGCCGATAGTGTGTTAGCTTTTATTAACAGGGGGTTGGAGTTCAAGAGCTGTGGGGTTATGCTGCAACTGTACAGGACCTTGGTGAGACCACATTTGGAATATTGTGTGCAGTTCTGGTCACCTCACTATAAGAAGGATGTGGAAGCGCTGGAAAGAATGCAGAGGAGATTTACCAGGATGCTGCCTGGTTTGGAGGGTAGGTCTTATGAGGAAAGGTTGAGGGAGCTAGGGCTGTTCTCTCTGGAGTGGAGGAGGCTGAGGGGAGACTTAATAGAGGTTTATAAAATGATGAAGGGGATAGATAGAGTGAACGTTCAAAGACTATTTCCTCGGGTGGATGGAGCTATTACAAGGGGGCATAACTATAGGGTTCATGGTGGGAAATGTAGGAAGGATATCAGAGGTAGGTTCTTTATGCAGAGAGTGGTTGGGGTGTGGAATGGACTGCCTGCAGTGATAGTGGAGTCAGACACTTTAGGAACATTTAAGCGGTTATTGGATAGGCACATGGAGCACACCAGGATGATAAGGAGTGGGATAGCTTGATCTTGGTTTCAGATAAAGCTCGGCACAACATCGTGGGCCAAAGGGCCTGTTCTGTGCTGTACTGTTCTATGTTCAATGCCATATGCCTTCTTCACTACCTTCTCCACCTGTGACGTCACCTTCAAGGATCTGTGGACTTGCACACCCAGGTCCCTCTGCGTATCTACACCCTTTATGGTTCTGCCATTTATCGTATACCCCCCCCCTCCCCCCCCCTACGTTAGTTCTACCAAAATGCATCACTTCGCATTTATCTGGATTGAACTCCATCTGCCATTTCTTTGCCCAAATTTCCAGCCTATCTATATCCTTCTGTAGCCTCTGACAATGTTCCTCACTATCTGCAAGTCCAGCCATTTTCGTGTCGTCCGCAAACTTACTGATCACCCCAGTTACACCTTCTTCCAGGTCGTTTATATAAATCACAAACAGCAGAGGTCCCAATACAGAGCCCTGCGGAACACCACTAGTCACAGGCCTCCAGCCGGAAAAAGACCCTTCCACTACCGCCCTCTGTCTTCTGTGACCAAGCCAGTTCTCCACCCATCTAGCCATCTCCCCCTTTATCCCATGAGATCCAACCTTTTGCACCAACCTACCATGAGGGACTTTGTCAAACGCTTTACCAAACTCCATATAGACGACATCCACGGCCCGTCCCTCATCAACCATTGGAGTCACTTCTTCAAAAAACTCTACCAGGTCAGTGAGGCATGACCTCCCTCCCACAAAACCGTGCTGAATGTAGTGTTTCATGACTGTAACACTAGATTCTGCACTCGCTCCTTTCCATCTCTATGAATGTTATAATTTGTCTGTATAGTGCGCAAGAAGCAAAACTTTTCACTGTATCGGAATAGATGTGAAAATAATAAATCAAATTAAATATCTCTGTGAAATCCTCCAGCTCCTGACAACCCTCCTTATCTCTGTAACCTCCTCCAGCCCCGACAACCCTCCTTATCTCTGTAACCTCCTCCAGCCCCGACAACCCTCCCTATCTCTGTAACCTCCTCCAGCCCCGACACCCCTCCTTATCTCTGTAAGATCCTCCAGCCCTACAATCCTCCTTATCTCTGTAACCTCCTCCAGCCCCGACAACCCTCCCTATCTCTGTAACCTCCTCCAGCCCCTACAGCCCTCCCTATCTCTGTAACCTCCTCCAGCCCCGACACCCCTCCTTATCTCTGTAAGATCCTCCAGCCCTACAACCCTCCCTATCTCTGTAACCTCCTCCAGCCCCTACAGCCCTCCCTATCTCTGTAACCTCCTCCAGCCCCGACACCCCTCCTTATCTCTGTAACCTCCTCCAGCCCCGACACCCCTCCCTATCTCTGTAACCTCCTCCAGCCCCGACACCCCTCCTTATCTCTGTAAGATCCTCCAGCCCCTACAACCCTCCCTATCTCTGTAACCATCCCCAGTTCCTACAGCCCCCCCGCCGCCCCCCCCCCCCCCGTCACTCTCTCTCTTTCTCTCTCTCTCTTTCTCTATGTGAGTCTCTTTTTGTCTCTCTCTTTTTCTCTCTCCCTTACTCCCCTCCTTTAAGACATTACTTAAAAACAGATCTCTTTGGCTCACTTGCCCCTTGTGCCAGTGTATTTCATAGGGAATAGCAGCCTCTGTGTCTATTATAGAGAATAGCAGCCCCTGTGTAGAATATAGAGAATAGCAGCCTCTGTGTCTATTCTAGAGAATAGCAGCCCCTGTGTATAATATAGAGAATAGCAGCCTCTGTGTCTATTATAGAGAAAAGCAGCCCCTGTGTATATTATAGAGAATAGCAGCCCCTGTGTATATTACAGAGAATAGCAGCCCCTGTGTATATTATAGAGAATAGCAGTCCCTGTGTATATTACAGAGAATAGCAGCCCCTGTGTATATTATAGAGAATAGCAGCCCCTGTGTATATTATAGAGAATAGCAGCCCCTGTGTATATTATAGAGAATAGCAGTCACTGTGTATATTATAGAGAATAGCAGTCCCTGTGTATATTATAGAGAATAGCAGTCCCTGTGTATATTGTAGAGAATAGCAGTCCCTGTGTATATTATAGAGAATAGCAGTCCCTGTGTATATTATAGAGAATAGCAGTCCCTGTGTATATTGTAGAGAATAGCAGCCCCTGTGTATATTATAGAGAATAGCAGTCCCTGTGTATATTATAGAGAATAGCAGTCCCTGTGTATTTTATAGAGAATAGCAGTCCCTGTGTATATTATAGAGAATAGCAGCCCCTGTGTATATTATAGAGAATAGCAGTCCCTGTGTATATTATAGAGAATAGCAGCCCCTGTGTATATTATAGAGAATAGCAGTCCCTGTGTATATTATAGAGAATAGCAGTCCCTGTGTATATTATAGAGAATAGCAGTCCCTGTGTATATTATAGAGAATAGCAGCCTCTGTGTATATTATAGAGAATAGCAGTCCCTGTGTATATTATAGAGAATAGCAGTCCCTGTGTATATTGTAGAGAATAGCAGCCCCTGTGTATATTATAGAGAATAGCAGCCCCTGTGTATATTATAGAGAATAGCAGTCGCTGTATATATTATAGAGAATAGCAGTCCCTGTGTATATTATAGAGAATAGCAGTCCCTGTGTATATTGTAGAGAATAGCAGTCCCTGTGTATATTATAGAGAATAGCAGTCGCTGTGTATATTATAGAGAATAGCAGTCCCTGTGTATATTATAGAGAATAGCAGCCCCTGGGTATATTATAGAGAATAGCAGCCCCTGTGTATATTATAGAGAATAGCAGTCACTGTGTATATTACAGAGAATAGCAGCCCCTGTGTATATTACAGAGAATAGCAGCCCCTGTGTATATTATAGAGAATAGCAGTCACTGTGTATATTACAGAGAATAGCAGCCCCTGTGTATATTATAGAGAATAGGAGCCCCTGTGTATATTATAGAGAATTGCAGCCCCTGTGTATATTATAGAGAATAGCAGCCCCTGTGTATATTATAGAGAATAGCAGCCGCTGGGTATATTATAGAGAATAGCATCCCCTGTGTATATTATAGAGAATAGCAGTCACTGTGTATATTACAGAGAATAGCAGCCCCTGTGTATATTACAGAGAATAGCAGCCCCTGTGTATATTATAGAGAATAGCAGCCCCTGTGTATATTATAGAGAATAGCAGTCACTGTGTATATTACAGAGAATAGCAGCCCCTGTGTATATTATAGAGAATAGCAGCCCCTGTGTATATTATAGAGAATAGCAGTCCCTGTGTATATTATAGGGAATAGCAGCCCCTGTGTCTATTATAGAGAATAGCAGCCCCTGTGTATATTATAGAGAATAGCAGCCCCTGTGTATATTACAGAGAATAG
Organism: Mustelus asterias; assembly: GCF_964213995.1. Lineage (NCBI taxonomy): Eukaryota > Metazoa > Chordata > Chondrichthyes > Carcharhiniformes > Triakidae > Mustelus > Mustelus asterias. Next base: position 69,276 of record NW_027591453.1, on the reverse strand, counting down.
CAGCCCCTGTGTATATTATAGAGAATAGCAGTCCCTGTGTATATTACAGAGAATAGCAGCCCCTGTGTATATTATAGAGAATAGCAGCCCCTGTGTATATTATAGAGAATAGCAGCCCCTGTGTATATTATAGAGAATAGCAGTCACTGTGTATATTATAGAGAATAGCAGTCCCTGTGTATATTATAGAGAATAGCAGTCCCTGTGTATATTGTAGAGAATAGCAGTCCCTGTGTATATTATAGAGAATAGCAGTCCCTGTGTATATTATAGAGAATAGCAGTCCCTGTGTATATTGTAGAGAATAGCAGCCCCTGTGTATATTATAGAGAATAGCAGTCCCTGTGTATATTATAGAGAATAGCAGTCCCTGTGTATTTTATAGAGAATAGCAGTCCCTGTGTATATTATAGAGAATAGCAGCCCCTGTGTATATTATAGAGAATAGCAGTCCCTGTGTATATTATAGAGAATAGCAGCCCCTGTGTATATTATAGAGAATAGCAGTCCCTGTGTATATTATAGAGAATAGCAGTCCCTGTGTATATTATAGAGAATAGCAGTCCCTGTGTATATTATAGAGAATAGCAGCCCCTGTGTATATTATAGAGAATAGCAGTCCCTGTGTATATTGTAGAGAATAGCAGTCCCTGTGTATATTGTAGAGAATAGCAGCCCCTGTGTATATTATAGAGAATAGCAGCCCCTGTGTATATTATAGAGAATAGCAGTCGCTGTATATATTATAGAGAATAGCAGTCCCTGTGTATATTATAGAGAATAGCAGTCCCTGTGTATATTGTAGAGAATAGCAGTCCCTGTGTATATTATAGAGAATAGCAGTCGCTGTGTATATTATAGAGAATAGCAGTCCCTGTGTATATTATAGAGAATAGCAGCCCCTGGGTATATTATAGAGAATAGCAGCCCCTGTGTATATTATAGAGAATAGCAGTCACTGTGTATATTACAGAGAATAGCAGCCCCTGTGTATATTACAGAGAATAGCAGCCCCTGTGTATATTATAGAGAATAGCAGTCACTGTGTATATTACAGAGAATAGCAGCCCCTGTGTATATTATAGAGAATAGGAGCCCCTGTGTATATTATAGAGAATTGCAGCCCCTGTGTATATTATAGAGAATAGCAGCCCCTGTGTATATTATAGAGAATAGCAGCCGCTGGGTATATTATAGAGAATAGCATCCCCTGTGTATATTATAGAGAATAGCAGTCACTGTGTATATTACAGAGAATAGCAGCCCCTGTGTATATTACAGAGAATAGCAGCCCCTGTGTATATTATAGAGAATAGCAGCCCCTGTGTATATTATAGAGAATAGCAGTCACTGTGTATATTACAGAGAATAGCAGCCCCTGTGTATATTATAGAGAATAGCAGCCCCTGTGTATATTATAGAGAATAGCAGTCCCTGTGTATATTATAGGGAATAGCAGCCCCTGTGTATATTATAGAGAATAGCAGCCCCTGTGTATATTATAGGGAATAGCAGCCCCTGTGTATATTATAGAGAATAGCAGCCCCTGTGTATATTATAGAGAATAGCAGTCACTGTTTATATTACAGAGAATAGCAGCCCCTGTGTATATTGTAGGGAATAGCAGCCCCTGTGTATATTATAGAGAATAGGAGCCCCTGTGTATATTATAGAGAATTGCAGCCCCTGTGTATATTATAGAGAATAGCAGCCCCTGTGTATATTATAGAGAATAGCAGCCCCTGTGTATATTATAGAGAATAGCAGTCCCTGTGTATATTATAGAGAATAGCAGTCACTGTGTATATTATAGAGAATAGCAGTCACTGTGTATATTATAGAGAATAGCAGTCACTGTGTATATTACAGAGAATAGCAGCCCCTGTGTATATTATAGGGAATAGCAGCCCCTGTGTATATTATAGAGAATAGCAGTGACTGTGTATATTACAGAGAATAGCAGTCGCTGTGTATATAATAGGGAATAGCAGCCCCTGTGTATATTACAGAGAATAGCAGTCCCTGTGTATATTATAGAGAATAGCAGTCACTGTGTATATTATAGAGAATAGCAGCCCCTGTGTATATTATAGAGAATAGCAGCCCCGGTGTATATTATAGAGAATAGCAGCCCCTGTGTATATTATAGAGAATAGCAGTCCCTGTGTATATTACAGAGAATAGCAGTCCCTGTGTATATTATAGAGAATAGCAGTCCCTGTGTATATTATAGAGAATAGCAGCCCCTGTGTATATTATAGTGAATAGCAGCCCCTGTGTATATTATAGAGAATAGCAGTCCCTGTGTATATTATAGAGAATAGCAGCCCCTGTGTATATTATAGAGAATAGCAGCCCCTGTGTATATTATAGAGAATAGCAGTCCCTGTGTATATTACAGAGAATAGCAGTCCCTGTGTATATTATAGAGAATAGCAGTCCCTGTGTATATTATAAAGAATAGCAGTCACTGTGTATATTATAGAGAATAGCAGTCACTGTGTATATTACAGAGAATAGCAGTCCCTGTGTATATTATAGAGAATAGCAGTCCCTGTGTATATTATAGAGAATAGCAGTCCCTGTGTATATTATAGAGAATAGCAGTCACTGTGTATATTATAGAGAATAGCAGTCACTGTGTATATTACAGAGAATAGCAGTCCCTGTGTATATTATAGAGAATAGCAGCCCCTGTGTATATTATAGAGAATAGCAGTCCCTGTGTATATTATTGAGAATAGCAGCCCCTGTGTATATTACAGAGAATAGCAGTCCCTGTGTATATTATAGAGAATAGCAGTCCCTGTGTATATTATAGAGAATAGCAGTCACTGTGTATATTATAGAGAATAGCAGTCACTGTGTATATTACAGAGAATAGCAGTCCCTGTGTATATTATAGAGAATAGCAGCCCCTGTGTATATTATAGAGAATAGCAGTCCCTGTGTATATTATAGAGAATAGCAGTCCCTGTGTATATTATAGAGAATAGCAGCCCCTGTGTATATTATAGAGAATAGCAGTCCCTGTGTATATTACAGAGAATAGCAGTCCCTGTGTATATTATAGAGAATAGCAGCCCCTGTGTATATTATAGAGAATAGCAGCCCCTGTGTATATTACAGAGAATAGCAGTCCCTGTGTATATTATAGAGAATAGCAGCCCCTGTGTATATTACAGAGAATAGCAGTCCCTGTGTATATTATAGAGAATAGCAGCCCCTGTGTATATTATAGAGAATAGCAGTCCCTGTGTATATTATAGAGAATAGCAGTCCCTGTGTATATTATAGAGAATAGCAGTCCTTGTGTATATTATAGAGAATAGCAGTCCCTGTGTATATTATAGAGAATAGCAGTCCTTGTGTATATTATAGAGAATAGCAGTCCCTGTGTATATTATAGAGAATAGCAGCCCCCGTGTATAATATAGAGAATAGCAGCCCCTGTGTATATTACTGAGAATAGCAGCCCCTGTGTATATTATAGAGAATAGCAGTCCCCGTGTATAATATAGAGAATAGCAGTCGCTGTATATATTATGGAGAATATAGGAGACATGGTTAGTAAGTTTGCAGATGACACTAAGATTGGTGGCATAGTGGACAGTGAAGAAAATTATCTCCAATTGCAACGGGATCTTGATCAATTGGGCCAGTGGGCTGACGAATGGCAGAAGGAGTTTAATTTAGACAAATGCGAGGTGATGCATTTTGGTAGATTGAACCAGGGAGGGACTTACTCAGTTAATGGTCGGGCTTTGGGGAGAGTTACAGAACAAAGAGATCTCGGGGTACATGTTCATAGCTCCTTGAAAGTGGAGTCACTGGTGGACAGAGTGGTGAAGAAGGCATTCAGCATGCTTGGTTTCATCGGTCAGAACATTGAATACAGGAGTTGGGACGTCTTGTTGAAGTTGTACAAGACATTGGTAAGGCCACACTTGGAATACTGTGTGCAATTCTGGTCACCCTATTATAGAAAGGATATTATTAAACTAGAAAGAGTGCAGAAAAGATTTACTGGGTTGCTACCGGGACTTGATGGTTTGAGTGATAAGGAGAGGCTGGATAGACTGGGACTGTTTTCTCTGGACCGTCGGAGGCTGAGAGGTGATCTTATAGAGGTCTATAAAATAATGAGGGGCACAGATCAGCTAGATAGTCAATATCTTTTCCCAAAGGTAGGGGAATCTAAAACTAGAGGGCATAGGTTTAAGGTGAGAGGGGAGTGATACGAAAGTGTCCAGAGGGACAATTTTTTCACACAGAGGAGGGTGAGTGTCTGGAACAAGCTGCCAGAGGTAGTAGGAGAGGCGGGTACAATTTTGTCTTTTAAAAATAATTTAGACAGTTACATGGGTAAGAAGGATATAGGGGGGTATGGGCCAAACGCGGGCAATTGGGATTAGCTTTGGGGTTTAAATAAAAAGGGTGGCATGGACAAGTTGGACCGAAGGACCTGTTTCCATGCTGTAAACCTCGATGACTCTAATTCACACCTCTTTAACCTGTGCTTAACCCTCTCTCCACTCGCATGGTTTGTACCTGTAAAGACTTGATTACCTGTTAAGACTCGCATTCCAACCATTGAGTTTGTGTCTGTATATGCCATGTTTGTGAACACAAGTCCTCACTCACCTGATGAAGGGGCAGCGCTCCGAAAGCCCGTGTTACCAAATAAACCTGTTGAACTTTAACCTGGTGTTGAGAGACTTCTCACTTAGATTTCAAAGTGAGGGATAAGGCTTTTTCTCCTTTTTCAGAAGTAAACAGGGGAGGATTATCAAATTTACTTGACATGAAAATGGAGGCAATTGAAAAGCACGAAAGAATGTTGTATTTGGCCAGGGGCCGGTTCAAAGGGATTCCGAGGACAGTGGAATGAAAGATAAAAGGATGAAACAGTGCCTGAGGGAAGATATTGGGTTGGCAGCTGGGAGAGGTACTGGGAGAAGTTACAACATTTGAATCAACCTTCCAGCCAGGCCAGAGGAATCTTGAGTTTCAGAAAGCAGTCTTATTTCTGACATTTGTATTCAGTTAATGGCAGGGCATTGGGGAGAGTTACAGAACAAAGAGATCTAGGGGAATATGTTCATAGCTCCTTGAAAGTGGAGTCACAGGTGGACAGAGTGGTGAAGAAGGCATTCGGCATGCTTGGTTTCATCGGTCAGAACATTGAATACAGGAGTTGGGACGTCTTGTTGAAGTTGTACAAGACATTGGTAAGGCCACACTTGGAATTCTGTGTACAGTTCTGGTCACCCTATTATAGAAAGGATATTATTAAACTAGAAAGAGTGCAGGAAAGGTTTACTAGGATACTACCGGGACTTGATGGTTTGAGTTATAAGGAGAGGCTGGATAGATTGGGACTTTTTTCCCTGGAGCGTAGGAGGCTGAGGGGTGATCTTATAGAGGTCTATAAAATAATGAGGGGCACAGATCAGCTAGAGAGTCAATATCTTTTCCCAAAGGTAGGGGAGTCTAAAACTAGAGGACGTAGCTTTAAGGTGAGAGGGGAGAGATACAAAAGTGTCCAGAGGGGCAATTTTTTCACACAGAGGGTGGTGAGTGTCTGGAACAAGCTGCCAGAGGCAGTAGTAGAGGTGGGTACAATTTTGTCTTTTAAAAAGCGTTCAGACAGTGACATGGGTAAGATGGGTATAGAGGGATATGGGCCAAACATGGGCAATTGGGACTAGCTTAGGGGTTTAAAAAAAATGGGCGGCATGGACAAGTTGGGCCGAAGGGCCTGTTTCCATGCTGTAAACCTCAATGACTCTAATTGCAGCCCCTATGTATATTATAGAGAATAGCAGCCCCTGTGGATATTATAGAGTAAGAGTTTTAACAACACCAGGTTAAAGTCCAACAGGTTTATTTGGTAGTAAATACCATTAGCTTTCGGAGCGCTGCTCCTTCGTCAGATGGAGTGGAAATCTGCTCTCAAACTGGGCACAGAGACACAAAAATCAAGTTACGGAATACTGATTAGAATGCGAATCCCTACAACCAGCCAGATCTTAAAGATACAGACAATGTGGGTGGAGGGAGCATTAAGCACAGGTTAAAGAGATGTGTATTGTCTCCAGACAGGACAGCCCGCAAGTCCAGGAGGCAAGCTGTGGGGGTTACTGATAATGTGACATAAATCCAACATCCCGGTTTAGGTTCGAACAAGATTTCTTCACCACACAGGACCTTCAACCGATGCGAGACACTAGGTACATCGATGATATTTTCTTCCTTTGGAGTCATGGTGAGCAATCACTGAAACAACTATATGATGACATCAACAAGTTCCATCCCACCATCAGACTCACCATGGACTACTCTCCGGAATCAGTTGCATTCTTGGACACACGCATCTCCATTAAGGACGGTTACCTCAGCACCTCACTGTACCTCAAGCCCACGGATAACCTCATGATGCTCCACTTCTCCAGCTTCCACCCTAAACACGTTAAAGAAGCCATCCCCTACGGACAAGTCCTCCGTATACACAGGATCTGCTCGGATGAGGAGGATCGCAACAGACACCTCCAGACGCTGAAAGATGCCCTCATAAGAACAGGATATGGCGCTCGACTCATTGATCAACAGTTCCAACGCGCCACAGCGAAAAACCGCACCGACCTCCTCAGAAGACAAACACGGGACACGGTGGACAGAGTACCCTTCGTTGTCCAGTACTTCCCCGGAGCGGAGAAGCTACGGCATCTCCTCCGGAGCCTTCAACATGTCATTGATGAAGATGAACATCTCGCCAAGGCCATCCCCACACCCCCACTTCTTGCCTTCAAACAACCGCACAACCTCAAACAGACCATTGTCCGCAGCAAACTACCCAGCCTTCAGGAGAACAGTGACCACGAAACCACACAACCCTGCCACAGCAACCTCTGCAAGACGTGCCGGATCATCAACACGGATGCCATCATCTCACGTGAGAACACCATCCACCAGGTACACGGTACATACTCTTGCAACTCGGCCAACGTTGTCTACCTGATACGCTGCAGGAAAGGATGTCCCGAGGCATGGTACATTGGGGAAACCATGCAGATGCTGCGACAGCGGATGAATGAACACCGCTCGACAATCACCAGGCAAGACTGTTCTCTTCCTGTGGGGGACCACTTCAGCAGTCACGGGCATTCAGCCTCTGATCTTCGGGTAAGCGTTCTCCAAGGCGGCCTTCACGACACACGACTGCGCAGAGTCGCTGAGCAGAAACTGATAGCCAAGTTCGGCACACATGAGGGCGGCCTAAACCGGGATGTTGGATTTATGTCACATTATCAGTCACCCCCACAGCTTGCCTCCTGGACTTGCAGGCTGTCCTGTCTGGAGACAATACACATCTCTTTAACCTGTGCTTAATGCTCCCTCCTCCCACATTGTCTGTATCTTTAAGACCTGGCTGGTTGTAGGGATTCGCATTCTAATCAATATTCTGTAACTTGATCTTTGTGTCTCTGTGCCGTGTTTGAGAGCACATTTCCACTCCATCTGACGAAGGAGCAGCGCTCTGAAAGCGAATGGTATTTGCCAAATAAACCTGTTGGACTTAGAACCATAGAAAATTACAGCTCAGAAACAGGCCTTTTGGCCCTTCTTGTCTGTGCCGAACCATTTTTTGCCGAGTCCCACTGACCTGCACTTGGACCATATCCCTCCACACCCCTCTCATCCATGAACTCGTCCAGGTTTTTCCCTCCACTTTATCCGGCAGCTCATTCCACACTCCCACCACTCTCTGCGTGAAGTAGCCCCCCCTAATATTCCCTTTAAACTTTTCTCCTTTCACCCTTAACCCATGCCCTCTGGTTTTTTTCTCCCCGAGCCTCAGCGGAAAAAGTCTGCTTGCATTCACTCTATCTATACCCATCAAAATCTTATACACCTCTATCAAATCTCCCCTCAATCTTCTACGCTCCAGGGAATAAAGTCCCAACCTATTCAATCTCTCTCTGTAACTCAGCTTCTCAAGTCCCGGCAACATCCTTGTGAACCTTCTCTGCACTCTTTCAATCTTATTTACATCCTTCCTGTATCTAGGTGACCAAAACTGTACACAATACTCCAAATTCGGCCTCACCAATGCCTTATATAGCCTTACCATAACACTCCAACTTTTATACTCGATACTCCGACTTGAACCTGGTGTTGTTAAAACTCTTACTGTGTTCACCCCAGTCCAAACAGGCATCTCCACACCATGAGATGATAGAGAACAGCAGCCCCTGTGTATACTATAGAGAATAGCAGCCCCTGTGTATACTATAGAGAATAGCAGCCCCTTTGTATATTATAGAGAATAGCAGTCCCTGTGTATATTATAGAGAATAGCAGTCCCTGTGTATATTATAGAGAATAGCAGCCCCTGTGTATATTATAGAGAATAGCAGCCCCTGTGTATATTATAGAGAATAGCAGCCCCTTTGTATATTATAGAGAATAGCAGTCCCTGTGTATATTATAGAGAATAGCAGTCCCTGTGTATATTATAGAGAATAGCAGCCCCTGTGTATATTATAGAGAATAGCAGCCCCTGTGTATATTATAGAGAATAGCAGCCCCTGTGTATATTATAGAGAATAGCAGCCCCTGTGTATATTATACAGAATAGCAGTCGCTGTGTATATTATGGAGAATAGCAGTCCCTGTGTATATTATAGAGAATAGCAGCCGCTGTGTATATTATAGGGAATAGCAGTCCCTGTGTATATTATAGAGAATAGCAGCCGCTGTGTATATTATAGAGAATAGCAGCCCCTGTGTATATTATGGAGAATAGTGTTCCTATGTAAATTGTAGAGAATAGCAGCCCCTGTGTATATTATAGAGAATAGCAGTCGCTGTGTATATTACAGAGAATAGCAGCCCCTGTGTATATTATAGAGAATAGCAGCCGCTGTGTATATTATAGAGAATAGCAGCCCCTGTGTATATTATAGAGAATAGCAGCCCCTGTGTATATTATAGGGAATAGCAGCCCCTGTGTATATTATAGAGAATAGCAGCCCCTGTGTATATTATAGAGAATAGCAGCCCCTGTGTATATTATAGAGAATAGCAGCCCCTGTGTATATTATAGAGAATAGCAGTCGCTGTGTATATTACAGAGAATAGCAGTCGCTGTGTATATTATAGAGAATAGCAGTCCCTGTGTATATTATAGAGAATAGCAGCCCCTGTGTATATTATAGAGAATAGCAGTCGCTGTGTATATTATAGAGAATAGCAGTCGCTGTGTATATTATAGAGAATAGCAGCCCCTGTGTATATTATAGAGAATAGCAGTCGCTGTGTATATTATAGAGAATAGCAGCCCCTGTGTATATTATAGAGAATAGCACCCCTGTGTATATTATAGAGAATAGCAGCCCCTGTGTATATTATAGAGAATAGCAGACCCTGTGTATATTATACAGAATAGCAGTCGCTGTGTATATTATAGAGAATAGCAGTCGCTGTGTATATTATAGAGAATAGCAGCCCCTGTGTATATTATAGAGAATAGCAGCCCCTGTGTATATTATAGAGAATAGCAGACCCTGTGTATATTATACAGAATAGCAGTCGCTGTGTATATTATAGAGAATAGCAGCCCCTGTGTATATTATAGAGAATAGCAGTCCCTGTGTATATTATAGAGAATAGCAGTCGCTGTGTATATTATAGAGAATAGCAGCCCCTGTGTATATTATAGAGAATAGCAGTCCCTGTGTATATTATAGAGAATAGCAGCCCCTGTGTATATTATAGAGAATAGCAGCCCCTGTGTATATTATAGAGAATAGCAGCCCCTGTGTATATTATAGAGAATAGCAGCCCCTGTGTATATTATAGAGAATAGCAGACCCTGTGTATATTATAGAGAATAGCAGTCCCTGTGTATATTATACAGAATAGCAGACCCTGTGTATATTATACAGAATAGCAGTCGCTGTGTATATTATAGAGAATAGCAGCCCCTGTGTATATTATACAGAATAGCAGTCCCTGTGTATATTATACAGAATAGCAGTCGCTGTGTATATTATACAGAATAGCAGCCCCTGTGTATATTATACAGAATAGCAGTCCCTGTGTATATTATAGAGAATAGCAGCCTCTGTGTATATTATAGAGAATAGCAGTCCCTGTGTATATTATAGAGAATAGCAGTCCCTGTGTATATTATAGAGAATAGCAGCCCCTGTGTATATTATAGAGAATAGCAGTCCCTGTGTATATTATAGAGAATAGCAGTCCCTGTGTATATTATAGAGAATAGCAGTCCCTGTGTATATTATAGAGAATAGCAGCCCCTGTGTATATTATAGAGAATAGCAGTCCCTGTGTATATTATAGAGAATAGCAGCCCCTGTGTATATTATAGAGAATAGCAGTCCCTCTGTATATTATAGAGAATAGCAGTCCCTGTGTATATTATAGAGAATAGCAGTCCCTGTGTATATTATCGAGAATAGCAGTCCCTGTGTATATTATAGAGAATAGCAGCCCCTGTGTATATTATAGAGAATAGCAGCCCCTGTGTATATTATAGAGAATAGCAGCCCCTGTGTATATTATAGAGAATAGCAGCCCCTGTGTATATTATAGAGAATAGCAGCCCCTGTGTATATTATAGAGAATAGCAGTCCCTGTGTATATTGTAGAGAATAGCAGTCCCTGTGTATATTATAGAGAATAGCAGTCCCTCTGTATATTATAGAGAATAGCAGTCCCTGTGTATATTATAGAGAATAGCAGTCCCTGTGTATATTATAGAGAATAGCAGTCCCTGTGTATATTATAGAGAATAGCAGCCCCTGTGTATATTATAGAGAATAGCAGCCCCTGTGTATATTATAGAGAATAGCAGCCCCTGTGTATATTATAGAGAATAGCAGTCCCTGTGTATATTATAGAGAATCGCAGTCCCTGTGTATATTATAGAGAATAGCAGTCCCTGTGTATATTATACAGAATAGCAGTCACTGTGTATATTATAGTGAATAGCAGTCCCTGTGTATATTATAGAGAATAGCAGTCCCTGTGTATATTATAGAGAATAGCAGTCCCTGTGTATATTATAGAGAATAGCAGTCACTGTGTATATTATAGTGAATAGCAGTCCCTGTGTATATTATAGAGAATAGCAGTCCCTGTGTATATTATAGAGAATAGCAGCCCCTGTGTATATTATAGAGAATAGCAGTCACTGTGTATATTATAGAGAATAGCAGTCCCTGTGTATATTATAGAGAATAGCAGCCCCTGTGTATATTATAGAGAATAGCAGTCACTGTGTATATTATAGAGAATAGCAGCCCCTGTGTATATTATAGAGAATAGCAGTCCCTGTGTATATTATAGAGAATAGCAGCCCCTGTGTATATTATAGAGAATAGCAGTCCCTGTGTATATTATAGAGAATAGCAGCCCCTGTGTATATTATAGAGAATAGCAGCCCCTGTGTATATTATAGAGAATAGCAGTCACTGTGTATATTATAGAGAATAGCAGTCCCTGTGTATATTATAGAGAATAGCAGTCCCTGTGTATATTATAGAGAATAGCAGCCCCTGTGTATATTATAGAGAATAGCAGCCCCTGTGTATATTATAGAGAATAGCAGCCCCTGTGTATTATATAATATTTCCAGGGCAGTGAGATGTGGGATTAAAGGGCAGTGTACCCGTGTTAATTTGAGGTTAAGAGGCAGTTTGTCAGGGCAATGCATTACTGCCATATCTGACAATGAGCCTGACCATTT
>NW_027591453.1:20000-35000 GCF_964213995.1 Mustelus asterias | reverse complement strand
GACAGAGACAGAGAGCGAGGGACAGAGAGAGAGACAGAGAGAGAGACAGAGAGAGAGACAGAGAGAGAGAGAGACAGAGAGAGAGAAAGAGACAGAGAGAGATACAGAGAGGGAGAGAGACAGAGAGAGAGTGACAGAGACAGAGAGAGAGAGAAACAGAGAAAGAGAGATTCAGAGAGAGAGAGAGAGACAGAGACAGAGAGTGAGACAGAGAGACAGAGAGAGACACAGAGAGAGAGAGATACAGAGAGAGAGAAAGAGACAGAGAGAGACAGAGGGAGAGACAGAGGGAGAGACAGAGGGAGAGAGACAGGGACAAAGACAGAGTGAGAGAAAAAGAGAGACAGAGGGAGAGTGACACAGAGGAGGAAGAGAGAGAGAGAGACTGAGATAGAGAGACAGTGAGAGAAAGACAGAGACAGAGAGAGAGAGAGGCAGAGAGAGACAGAAGGAGAGAGAGAGTCAGATACAGAGAGAGTGAGAGAGAGAGAAAAGACAGAGAGAGACAGACAGAGAATCAGAGCGAGAGTCAGAGAGACAGACAGAGAGAGAGAGACAGATAGCGGGAGAGACACAGGGAGGGACAAAGAGAGAAGCAGAGAGAGAGACAGAGAGAAAGAGAGAGACAGAGAGAGAGAGAGACAGAGAGACAGACACAGAGAGACAGACAGAGAGAGACAGCGAGAGAGAGACCGAGAGAGAGGGAGAGAACGAGACAGAGAGAGAGAACAAAGAACAAACATAGAACAATACAGCACAGGAAGAGGCCCTTCGGCCCTCCAACCCCGCGCCGCTCCCTGGTCCAAACTAGACCATTCTTTTGTATCCCTCCATTCCCACTCCGTTCATATGGCTGTCTCGATAAGTCTTAAACGTTCCCAGTGTGTCCGCCTCCACCACCTTGCCCGGCAGCGCATTCCAGGCCCCCACCACCCTCTGTGTAAAATATGTCCTTCTGATATCTGTGTTAAACCTCCCCCCCTTCACCTTGAACCTATGACCCCTCGTGAACGTCACCACCGACCTGGGAAAAAGCTTCCCACCGTTCACCCTATCTATGCCTTTCATAATTTTACACACCTCTATTAAGTCTCCCCTCATCCTCCATCTTTCCAGGGAGAACAACCCCAGTTTACCCAATCTCTCCTCATAACTAAGACCCTCCATACCAGGCAACATCCTGGTAAACCTCCTCTGTACTCTCTCCAAAGCCTCCACGTCCTTCTGGTAGTGTGGCGACCAGAACTGGACGCAGTATTCCAAATGCGGCCGAACCAACGTTCTATACATCTGCAACATCAGACCCCAACTTTTATACTCTATACCCCGTCCTATAAAGGCAAGCATGCCATATGCCTTCTTCACCACCTTCTCCACCTGTGACGTCACCTTCAAGGATCTGTGGACTTGCACACCCAGGTCCCTCTGCGTATCTACACCCTTTATGGTTCTTCCATTTATCGTATAGCTCCTCCCTACATTTTTTCTACCAAAATGCATCACTTCGCATTGATCAGGATTGAACTCCATCTGCCATTTCTTTGCCCAAATTTCCAGCCTATCTGTATCCTTCTGTAGCTTCTGACAATGCTCCTCACTATCTGCAAGTCCTGCCAATTTTGTGTCGTCCGCAAACTTACTGATCACCCCAGTTACACCTTCTTCCAGGTCGTTTATATAAATCACAAACAGCAGAGGTCCCAATACAGAGCCCTGCGGAACACCACTAGTCACAGGCCTCCAGCCGGAAAAAGACCCTTCCACTACCACCCTCTGTCTTCTGTGACCAAGCCAGTTCTCCACCCATCTAGCCACCTCCCCCTTTATCCCTTTATCTGAGAGGGAACAAGAGAGAGAGAGAGCGAGAGAGAGGTAGAACCATAGAACCATAGAAAATTACAGCTCAGAAACAGGCCTTTGGCCCTTCTTGTCTGTGCCGAACCATTTTTTGCCTAGTCCCACTGACCTGCACTTGGACCATATCCCTCCACACCCCTCTCATCCATGAACCCGTCCAAGTTTTTCTTCAATGTTAAAAGTGACCCCGCATTTACCACTTTATCCGGCAGCTCATTCCACACTCCCACCACTCTCTGCGTGAAGAAGCCCCCCCTAATATTCCCTTTAAACTTTTCTCCTTTCACACTTAACCCATGCCCTCTGGTTTTTTTCTCCCCTAGCCTCAGCGGAAAAAGCCTGCTTGCATTCACTCTATCTATACCCATCAAAATCTTATACACCTCTATCAAATCTCCTCTCAATCTTCTACGCTCCAGGGAATAAAGTCCCAACCTATTCAATCTCTCTCTGTAACTCAGCTTCTCAAGTCCCGGCAACATCTTTGTGAACCTTCTCTGCACTCTTTCAACCTTATTTACATCCTTCCTGTAACTAGGCGACCAAAACTGTACAGAACACTCGAAATTCGGCCTCACCACTGCCTTATATAACCTTACCATAACACTCCAACTTTTATACTCGATACTCCGATTTATAAAGGCCAATGTACCAAAGGCACTCTTTACCTGTGACGTCACTTTTAGGGAATTCTGTACCTGTATTCCCAGATCCCTCTGTTCAACTGCACTCTTCAGAGTCCTACCATTTGTCCTGTACGTTCTTCTTTGGTTTGTCCTTCCAAAGTGCAATATCTCACACTTGTCTGCGTTAAATTCCATTTGCCATTTTTCAGCCCATTTTTCTAGTTGGTCCAAATCCCTCTACAAGCATTGAAAACCTTCCTCACTGTCCACTACACCTCCAATCTTCGTATCATCAGCAAACTTGCTGATCCAATTTACCACATTATCATCCAGATCATTGATATAGATGACAAATAACAATGGACCCAACACCGATCCCCGCGGCACACCACTAGTCACAGGCCTCCACTCAGAGAAGCAATCCTCCACAACCACTCTCTGGCTTCTTCCATTGAGCCCTAATCCAATTTACTACCTCCCCATGTATACCTAGCGACTGAACCTTCCGAACTAACCTCCCATGAGGGACCTTGTCAAAGGCCTTGCTGAAATCCAGGTAGACAACATCTACCGCCTTCCCTTCATCCACTTTCCTGGTAACCTCCTCGAAAAACTCTAATAGATTGGTCAAACATGACCTACCACGCACAAATAAATGTTGACTCTCCCTAATAAGTCCCTGTCTATCCAAATATTTGTAGATCCTATCCCGTATCACACCTTCCAATAACTTGCCCACCACCGACGTCAAACTTACGGGCCTATAATTTCCCGGATTTCTTTTGGAACCTTCTTTAAACAACGGAACAACATGAGCCACCCTCCAATCATCCGGCACCTCCCCCGTGAATACTGACATTTTAAATATGTCTGCCAGGGCCCCTGCAAGTTCAACACTAGCTTCCCTCAAGGTCTGTAGGAATACCCTGTCCGGTCCTGGGGATTTATCCGCTCTGATTTGCCTCAAGACAGCGAGCACCTCCTCCCCTTTAATCTGTAAAGGTTCCATGACCTTCCTACCTGTTTGCCCTATTTCCGTAGACTCCATGCCCGTTTCCTCAGTAAATACGGATGCAAAAAAAACCATTTAGTATCTCCCCCATCTCTTTTGGTTCCACACACAGTCTACCACTCTGGTCTTCAAGAGGACCAATTTTATCCCTCACTATCCTTTTGCTCCTAACATACCCATAGAAGCTCTTTGGATTTTCCTTCACTCTATCTGCCAAAGCAACCTCATGTCTTCTTTTAGCCCTCCTGATTTCCCTCTTAAGTAGCTTCTTGCACTTTTTATACTCCTCGAGCATCTGATCTGTTCCTTGCTGCCTGTACATTTCATACAACTCTCTCTTCCTCTTAATCAGTGTTACAATCTCCCTCGAGAACCAAGGTTCCTTATTCCGATTTACTTTGCCTTTAATCCTGACAGGAACATACAAACTCTGCACTCTCAAAATTTCTCCTTTGAAGGCCTCCCACTTTCCATTTACATCCTTACCAGAGAACAGCCTGTGCCAATCCACACTTCCCAGATCCCTTCTCATTTCATCAAATTTGGCCTTTTTCCAGTTCAGAACTTCAACCCGAGGACCAGATCTCTCCTTATCCACGATCAGGTTGAAACTAATGGCATTATGATCACTGGATCCAAAGTGTTCCCTCACACTCACATCCATCACCTGCCCTAACTCATTTCCCAATAGGAGATCCAATGTCGCATCCTCTCTAGTCGGCACCTCTATATACTGATGTAGAAAATTCTCCTGAACACATTTTACAAACTCTACCCCGTCTAAACCTTTAACAGTATGCGAGTCCCAATCTATATGTGGAAAATTAAAATCCCCTACTATCACAACTTTGTGTTTCTTGCAGTTGTCAGCTATCTCTCCGCTGCTTTGCTCCTCCAATTCTCGCTGACTAGTGGGTGGTCTATAATACAGCCCATTAATGTGGTCATACCTTTCCCGTTTCTCAGCTCCACCCAGAGGTTTAGGAGAGGTTTAGGGAGGGAATTCCAGAGTTTAGGGCCCCCAGGCAGCTGAAGGCGCGGCCGCCAATGGCGGAGCGATGGGAATCGGGGGATGCTCAAGAGGCCGGAATTGGAGGAGCACAGAGATCACGGAGGGGTGTAGTTGCTGGAGGAGGTTACAGAGATAGGGAGGGGTGTAGGGGCTGGAGGAGGTTACAGAGATAGGGAGGGGTGTAGGGGCTGGAGGAGGTTACAGAGATGGGGAGTGGTGTAGGTGCCTGGAGGGGGTTACAGAGATAGGGAGGGGTTTAGGTGCTGGAGGAGGTTACAGAGATAGGGAGGGGTGTAGGGGCTGGAGGAGGTTACAGAGATAGGAAGTGTTGTAGGGTCTGGAGGAGGTTACAGAGATAGGGAGAGGTGTAGGGGCTGGAGGAGGTTACAGAGATAGGGAGGGTTGTCGGGGCTGGAGGAGGTTACAGAGATAGGGAGGGGTTTAGGTGCTGGAGGAGGTTACAGAGATAGGGAGGGGTGTAGGGGCTGGAGGAGGTTACAGAGATAGGAAGAGTTGTAGGGTCTGGAGGAGGTTACAGAGATAGGGAGGGGTGTAGGGGCTGGAGGAGGTTACAGAGATAGGGAGGGTTGTCGGGGCTGGAGGAGGTTACAGAGATAGGGAGGGGTGTAGGGGCTGGAGGAGGTTACAGAGATAGGGAGGGGTTTAGGTGCTGGAGGAGGTTACAGAGATAGGGAGGGGTGTCGGGGCTGAAGGAGGTTACAGAAATAGGGAGGGTTGTAGAGGCTGGAGGAGGTTACAGAGATAGGGAGGGGTGTAGGGGCTGGAGGAGGTTACAGAGATAGGGAGGGGTGTAGGGGCTGGAGGAGGTTACAGAGATAGGGAGGGGTGTAGGGGCTGGAGGAGGTTACAGAGATAGGGAGGGGTGTAGGGACTGGAGAGGGATACAGAGTTAAGGAGGGTTGTAGGGGCTGGAGGAGGCTGCAGAGATAGGGAGGGATGTAGGGGCTAGAGGAGGTTACAGAGATAGGGAGGGATGTAGGGGCTAGGGGAGATTACAGAGATAGGGAGGGTGTAGGGACTGGAGAGAGATACAGAGTTAAGGAGGGTTGTAGGGGCTGGAGGAGGCTACAGAGATAGGGAGGGATGTAGGGGCTGGAGGAGGTTACAGAGATAGGGAGGGGTGTAGGGACTGGAGGGAGTTACAGAGATAGGGAGGGGTGTAGGGACTGGAGGAGGTTACAGAGATCGGGAGCGTTGTACGGACTGGAGGAGGTTACAGAGATAGGGAAGGATGTACGGACTGGAGGAGGTTACAGAGAGAGGGAGGGGTGTAGGGGCTGGAGGAGGTTACAGAGTTAGGGAGGGGTATCGGGGCTGGAGGAGGTTACAGAAATATGGAGGGGGAGCGGGGCTGGAGGAGGTTACAGAAATATGGAGGGGGAGCGGGGCTGGAGGAGGTTACAGAAATATGGAGGGGGAGCGGTGCTGGAGGAGGTTACAGAAATATGGAGGTGGAGCGGGGCTGGAGGAGGTTACAGAAATATGGAGGGGGAGCGGGGCTGGAGGAGGTTACAGAAATATGGAGGGGGAGCGGGGCTGGAGGAGGTTACAGAAATATGGAGGGGGAGCGGGGCTGGAGGAGGTTACAGAGATATTGAGGGGGAGCGGGGCTGGAGGAGGTTACAGAGATAGGGAGGGGGAGCGGGACTGGAGGAGGTTACAGAGATAGGGAGGGGGAGCGGGACTGGAGGAGGTTACGGAGATAGGGAGGGGGAGCGGGGCTGGAGGAGGTTACAGAGATAGGGAGGGGGAGCGGGGCTGGAGGAGGTTACAGAGATAGGGAGGGGGAGCGGGGCTGGAGGAGGTTACAGAGATAGGGCAGGTATGTGAGTTCGTGTCGATCAGGGAGACGTGGTGGAGGTTGGATTGGCTTTGGGAGCCTGGCTGTGAGTTGGGACATGGGGCCAGCAGTGCTTGGGATAAGTGGGAGTAAGTGGGAAGTGTTTGGAAGGCACGGGATGGAAATCAGTGGCAGTGAAAGGGGGGATGTGTCTGGGCATTCAGGAGGACAGGAATGTGGGGACGATGGAGTTTGCAGGAGGCGTTTAGAGGCGACAATTGGTGCCTTAGTTAATCTTAATTCCTTCATGGGGTGTGGGCCAGCATTTATTACCCATCCTTATTCACCCCGTGAACTTCGTGTCTCGCTGGGACATTTTAGAGGAGGGCAGTTGAGAGTCTACCACATTGCTGTGGCTCTGGAGTCACATGTAGGCCAGACCGGGTAAGGACAGCAGATTTCCTTCCCTAAAGCACATGACTGAACCAGATGGGTTTTTCCCACAATCCACTTACCCTTCCTTCCGCTGTTAATTTCTGGATTTAACCAGCCCCTCCCCCGCCATTCTGGGATTGGTGGTCTCGCTTCTCCATCCAGTCCTCTCCATCCAGAGCTCCGAGTCGGTCCGAACCGGCATCGTGACGGAGCCGGTGCAAAGCCCTCTGTTTCCCAAGAGTCGGGGGGAGGGGTGGGAAGGTCGGCAGTCGAGAGCGTGGGGTCCCAGGGAAAGCTAGCAGATTGTACAGCTATCTCCTGTGGTGTTACTCTGAACTATACAACCTACTACCTCACCCTGGGGCCCACGGGCAGCCGATGGCTCATCCTCCGCAGTGCAAGACAGCAAGTTCAACCCCTCTCCCCCCAATCCCTCTCCCCCTCCAGCCCTCCCCCAATCCCTCCCCCCCTCCAGCCCTCCCCCAATCCCACCCCCACTCCAGCCCTCCCTCCAGCCCTCCCCCAATCCCTCCCCCCCTCCAGCCCTCCCTCCAGCCCTCCCCCAATCCCTCCCCCCCTCCAGCCCTCCCCCCAATCCCTCCCTCCCTCCAGCCCTCCCCCCAATCCCTCCCTCCCTCCAGCCCTCCCCCCAATCCCTCCCTCCCTCCAGCCCTCCCCCAATCCCTCCCTCCCTCCAGCCCTCCCCCCAATCCCTCCCTCCCTCCAGCCCTCCCCCAATCCCTCCCTCCCTCCAGCCCTCCCCCCAATCCCTCCCTCCCTCCAGCCCTCCCCCAATCCCTCCCCCCTCCAGCCCTCCCTCCAGCCCTCCCCCCAATCCCTCCCTCCCTCCAGCCCTCACCTCCTCCTGCCTCACCCACTGCTCACAGCCTCTCAGCCATCGAGGGCATCTCTCGGGAGACGCTGGAGAACCGGACAGCCAATGGCAGACCTGCTTTGGTTTTTGAGCGGTGCAGCAGCCATTTTGCACACAGGTCGATCCCACAAAACGCCTTTGATCGCGTCTGTTCTCGTTTAAGTGCTGCTGGCTGAGGGATCATTCAGGCCAACTAGTGAGGGGCGGGGGGGGGGGGGGGGGCGGGGTGGGGAGGAAGGGGGAACAGGAAGGCAGCATCGGATCCAAATGTGACTCACTCCATGGTCGAATAGCTGGTGGATTTGCGAGTGTGAGTGATCGACGAGTGGGCCTATTGCGGGAGGGGAGTGTTGGAGAGGGTAACGGATGTTACCTGAGGGGAGGGGGGAGGAGGGGGGGGTGTGATACGGGCCTTAAGAACTGACTGGTGGCACAGTGGTTAGCGCTGCTGCCTCACAGCGCCAGGGACCTGGGTTCAATTCCAGCCTCGGGTCACTGTCTGTGTGGAGTCTGTACGTTCTCCCCGTGTCTGCCTGGGTTTCCTCCGGGTGCTCCGGTTTCCTCCCACACTCCAAAGATGTGCGGGTTAGGTGGATTGGCCATTGCTAAACTGACCCTTAGTGTCAGGGGGATTAGCAAGGGAAATACATGGGGTTACAGGGATAGGGCCTGGGTGGGATTGTTGTCAGTGCAGGTTCGATGGGCCGAATTGCCTCCTTCTGCACCAGAGGGATGCTGGCAAATGCTGGGGAGTGACAAGGTTGCGGAAGTGTCCCTTTAAGAGGTTACCATCGGCAGTCAGTACCGGGAGTCAGCAGCAGGGAGCAGTGTGGAGCTATGTTCGAAACAATGGCTCGACAGCGCCATGTACTGGTGGTCAGAGGTAAGCACAGCAAGAAGTCTCACAACACCAGGTCAAAGTCCAACAGGTTTATTTGGGAGCAAAAGCCACACAAGCTTTCGGAGCGTTGCTCCTTCATCAGGTGAGTGGGATTTCACTCACCTGATGGAAATCCCACTCACCTGACGAAGGAGCAGCGCTTCGAAAGCTGGTGGCTTGTGCTACCAAATAAACCTGTTGGACTTTAACCTGGTGTTTTGAGACTTCTTACTGTGTTTACCCCAGTCCAACACCAGCATCTCCACATCAGGTCAGAGGTATAACAGGGGCACAACTCCCATTCATTCAATCAGTCCCAGAATGGACTGTCAACCCTTTACAAATCTCTGGCTTGACTCAGTGGGCACCACGCACTTGGAGAAGGACGTCAAGGCCTTAGGAAGGGGACAGAGGAGCTATACCAGAACGTTCTGAGGGATGAGGGGGCTTCAGTTCACACGGGGAGACTGGGAGAAGCTGGGATCGTTCCCCTCGGAGCGGAGAAGGTTCAGGGGGAGATTGAATCGAGGTGTTCAGAATCACGAGGGGGAGGGGAGGGTTTGGATGGAGTGAATGAGGAGAAAGTGTTTCCAGTGACAGGAAGGTCAGTACTGAGGGAGTGCCGCACTGTCAGAGGGTCAGTACTGAGGGAGTGCCGCACTGTCAGAGGGTCAGTGCTGAGGGAGTGCTGCACTGTCAGAGGGTCAGTGCTGAGGGAGTGCCGCACTGTCAGAGGGTCAGTACTGAGGGAGTGCCGCACTGTCAGAGGGTCAGTACTGAGGGAGTGCCACACTGTCAGAGGGTCAGTACTGAGGGAGTGCCACACTGTCAGAGGGTCAGTACTGAGGGAGTGCCGCACTGTCAGCGGGTGAGTACAGAGGGAGTGCCGCACTGTCAGAGGGTCAGTGCTGAGGGAGTGCCGCACTGTCAGAGGGTCAGTGCTGAGGGAGTGCCGCACTGTCAGAGGATCAGTACTGAGGGAGTGCCGCACTGTCAGAGGGTCAGTACTGAGGGAGTGCCGCACTGTCAGAGAGTCAGTACTGAGGGAGTGCCGCACTGTCAGAGGGTCAGTGCTGAGGGAGTGCCGCACTGTCAAAGGATCAGTGCTGAGGGAGTGCCGCACTGTCAGAGGGTCAGTACTGAGGGAGTGCCGCACTGTCAGAGGGTCAGTGCTGAGGGAGTGCCGCAGTGTCAGAGGGTCAGTGCTGAGGGAGTGCCGCACTGTCAGAGAGTCAGTACTGAGGGAGTGCCGCACTGTCAGAGGGTCAGTGCTGAGGGAGTGCCGCACTGTCAGAGGATCAGTGCTGAGGGAGTGCCGCACTGTCAGAGGGTCAGTGCTGAGGGAGTGCCGCACTGTCAGAGGATCAGTGCTGAGGGAGTGCCGCACTGTCAGAGAGTCAGTACTGAGGGAGTGCTGCACTGTCAGAGGGTCAGTACTGAGGGAGTGCCGCACTGTCAGAGGGTCAGTGCTGAGGGAGTGCCGCACTGTCAGAGGGTCAGTGCTGAGGGAGTGCCGCACTGTCAGAGAGTCAGTACTGAGGGAGTGCCGCACTGTCAGAGGGTCAGTGCTGAGGGAGTGCCGCACTGTCAGAGGATCAGTGCTGAGGGAGTGCCGCACTGTCAGAGGGTCAGTGCTGAGGGAGTGCCGCACTGTCAGAGGATCAGTGCTGAGGGAGTGCCGCACTGTCAGAGAGTCAGTACTGAGGGAGTGCTGCACTGTCAGAGGGTCAGTACTGAGGGAGTGCCGCACTGTCAGAGGGTCAGTACTGAGGGAGCGTCGCACTGTCAGAGGGTCAGTGCTGAGGGAGTGCCGCGCTGTCAGAGGGTCAGTGCTGAGGGAGTGCCACACTGTCAGGGGGTCAGTACTGAGGGAGCGCCGCACTGTCAGAGGGTCAGTACTGAGGGAGTGCCGCACTGTCAGAGGGTCAGTACTGAGGGAGTGCTGCACTGTCAGAGGATCAGTACTGAGGGAGTGCCGCACTGTCAGAGGATCAGTACTGAGGGAGTGCCGCACTGTCAGAGGATCAGTACTGAGGGAGTGCCGCACTGTCAGAGGGTCAGTACTGAGGGAGTGCTGCACTGTCAGAGGATCAGTACTGAGGGAGTGCCGCACTGTCAGAGGATCAGTACTGAGGGAGTGCCGCACTGTCAGAGATGCCGGCTTACAGGGTGATACATTAATAAAGTTAATGTATAAATTAAAGTTTCTTTATTAGTCATAAGTAAGGCTGACATTCTCACTGCAATGAAGTTACTGTGAAAATCATCTGGTCACCCACACTCCGGTGCCTGTTCGGGTCAATGCACCCTAACCAGCGCATCTTTCAGACTGTGGGAGGAAACCGGAGCATCCGGAGGAAACCCACGTGGACACGGGGAGAATGTGCAGATTCCGCACAGTGACCCAAACTGGGAATCGAACCGGGTCCCTGGCGCTGTGAGGCAGCAGTGCTAACCACCGAGGCTCCGTCTGCCTCTCAGGGTGGGTGTGAAAGATCCCGCGATTGGGTGGGGGTGCGGCGTGGTGGATTGAGTTGTCCCCTATGTCCTGGGAATATTTATCCCTCAACCAACATCACTGAAAAGAAAATTGCAGTTTTGGGGATCTTGCTGTGCTCCAATTGGCCGCTGAGTTTCCTGCATTACAACAGGGACACCACTCTTCAAAAGCCAAGTCCCTGACTGGCTGTGGAAGGCTTTGCAGTAGAGCATCATGGGGAAAACAGCAAGGCTGGATGGGCTGAAGGGCCTCCTCCGCTGAGGGAATGGTTTTGGAATGGGGACCAGGATTCACGATGCTCCCTCGCAGCCTGTCGCTGCAAACCCAACCGCCTGACCCTGACCCCAAACCTGGCCCCTGACCCCCCGACCCCAAGCCTGAGGCCTAATCCCTAACCCCCATATCCCCTCCATGTGAAATCTCCCTCCCTCACCGCCGAATCCCCCACCCCCTCCCACCCCCGCCGTGGTCTCCAGGTGTCGCTGGGGGGGGGGTTTGGCTGCTGTTGCCATGCCGACACAGACCCGCAGACTCGAGCTTGTGTGATTGGCTGCAGCCACAAGTTCGGATCTACGGGTTAGTCTCAGGTGGCCCAATCCGGGGAGGGGGAAGGGAGGGGATGGGTGTTGGCGAGGTAGAGGCTGGTGCCCGCGGCCTCAGTCACTGCCCATGTGCATCTCCCACCAGGCACTGGGTGGGCAATCGCGATCTCTCCGGGGGAGACATCACCCAACACAAGCCTCACCTTCCCATCGTGAGCGGAGACAAACTCTTGGTTCCCGCTCTGAGACACTGTGGAGAGAGCTCCGGAACAATGAGAACATCGGATCATCCAACCAGTCAATGACTACCTCCAACAGGAGACAAGCTAACCATCTCCCCTTGACAATCAATGGCATCACCATCACTGAAACCCCAACTGCCAACATCCTGGGGGTTACCATCACTGAATCCCCCACTATCAACATCCTGGGGGTTACCATCACTGAAACCCCAACTGCCAACATCCTGGGGATTACCATCACTGAAACCCCCACTATCAACATCCTGGGGGTCACCATCACTGAATCCCCCACTATCAACATCCTGGGGGTCACCATCACTGAAACCCCCACTATCAACATCCTGGGGGTTACCATCACTGAATCCCCCACTATCAACATCCTGGGGGTTACCATCACTGAAACCCCAACTGCCAACATCCTGGGGATTACCATCACTGAAACCCCCACTATCAACATCCTGGGGGTCACCATCACTGAATCCCCCACTATCAACATCCTGGGGGTTACCATCACTGAAACCCCCACTGCCAACATCCTGGGGGTTACCATCACTGAAACCCCCACTATCAACATCCTGGGGGTTACCATCACTGAATCCCCCACTATCAACATCCTGGGGGTTACCATCACTGAAACCCCCACTATCAACATCCTGGGGGTCACCATCACTGAATCCCCCCACTATCAACATCCTGGGGGTTACCATCACTGAATCCCCCCCACTATCAACATCCTGGGGGTTACCATCACTGAAACCCCCACTATCAACATCCTGGGGGTCATCATTGACCAGAAACTGAACTGGACCCAGAGGGTTTAAACTCGTTTGGCAGGGGGTGAGACCCAAAGCTAAGGGGGAGAGAAGAGAAGGTTGAGGACATATTAAATAGTAAAGGCAGTGTCAGTAATCCTAGTGCCAGACAGATCAGGCAACAGCAAGACAGAGAGCAAGGGAAGTCCAGATTAAACTGCATTTATTTCAATGCAAGAGGTCTGACGGGCAAGGCAGGTGAACTCAGGGCATGGATGGGTACGTGGGACTGGGATATTATAGCAATTACTGAAACACGGCTAAGGGAGGGGCAGGACTGGCAGCTCAATGTTCCAGGGTACAGATACTACAGGAAAGATAGAACAGGAGGTAAGAGAGGAGGGGGAAGATGCGTTTTTTGATTAGGGAAAGCATCACGGCCGTACTGAGAGAGGATATATCCGAGGATATATCCGAGGGTTCGCCCACTGAGTCTATATGGGTAGAACTGAGAAATAAGAAGGGGGGAATCACTTTGATCGGGTTGTACTATAGGCCCCCAAATACTCGGAGGGAAATTGAGGAGCAAATATGTAAGGAGATTACAGATAGCTCCAAGAAAAATAGGGTGGTAATAGTAGAGTTATAGAGTCAGAGAGGTTTACAGCATCGAAACAGGCCCTTCGACCCAACTTGTCCATGCCACCCTTTTTTTAAACCCCTAAGCTAATCCCAATTGCCCGCATTTGGCCCATATCCCTCTATACCCATCGTACCCATGTAACTGTCTAAATGCTTTTTAAAAAATCAAATTGTACCCACCTCTACTACTACCTCTGGCAGCTTGTACCAGACACTCACCACTCTCTGTGTGAGAAAATTGCCCCTCCGGACACTTTTGTATCTCTCCCCTCTCACCTTAAACCTCTGCCCTCTAGTTTTAGACTCCCCTACCTTTGGGAAAAGATATTGACTATCGAGCTGATCTGTGCCCCTCATTATTTTATAGACCTCTATAAGGTCACCCCTCAGCCTCCTACGCTCCAGAGGAAAAAGTCCCAGTCTATCCCGCCACTCCACATAACTCAAACCATCAATCCCGGGAGCATCCTAGTAAACCTTTTCTGCACTCTTTCTGGTTCAATAATATCCTTTCTATAATAGGGTGACCAGAAATGTACACAGTATTCCAAGTGTGATCTTACTAATGTCTTGTACAACTTCAACAAGACGTCCCAACTCCTGTATTCAATGTTCTGACCGATGAAACCAAGCATGCCGAATGCCTTCTTCACCACTCTGTCCACCTGTGACTCCACTTTCAAGGAGCTGTGAACATGTACCCCTAGATCTCTTTGTTCTGTAACTCTCCCCAACGCCCTACCATTAACTGAGTAAGTCCTGCCCTGGTTCAATCGACCAAAATGCATCACCTTGCATTTGTCTAAATTAAACTCCATCTGCCATTCGTCAGCCCACTGGCCCAATTGATCAAGATCCCGTTGCAATCCAAGATAACTTTCTTCACTGTCCATTATGCCACCAATCTGAGTGTCATTTGTAAACTTACTAATCATGCCTCCTATATTCCCATCCAAATCATTAATATAAATTGGGGGATTTTAACTTTCCCAACATTGACTGGGACAACCGTAGCATTGGGGGCTTGGATGGAGAGAAATTTGTTGAGTATATTAAGTAGAAATTTCTCATTCAGTCTGTGGATGGCCCGACTAGAGAGGGGGCAAAACCTGACCCCCTCTTGGGAAATAAGGAAGGGCAGGTGACAGAAGTGTTAGTGAGGGATCACTTTGGGACCAGTGACCATAATTCCATTAGTTTTAAGATAGCTATGGAGAATGATAGGTCTGGCCCAAAAGTTAAAATTCTAAATTGGGGCAAGGCCAATTTTGATCGTATCAGGCAGGAACTTTCAAACGTTAATTGGGGGAGTCTGTGGGAAGGCAAAGGGACGTCTGGTAAATGGGAGGCTTTCAAAACTGTGCTAACCAGGGTTCAGGGTAAATACATTCCTCTTAGAGTGAAGGGCAAGGATGGTAGAAGTCGGGAACCCTGGGTGACTCGGGATATTGAGGCCCTGGTCAAGAAGAAGAAGGAGGCACATGACACGCATAGGCAGCGGTGATCAAGTGGATCCCTTGAAGAGTATAGAGAGTATAGGAATAGAGTTAACAGAGAAATCAGGAGGGCAAAAAGGGGACATGAGATTGTTTTACCAGATAAGGCAAAGGAGAATCCAAAGAGCTTCTTCAAATACATAAAGGGCAAAAGAGTAACAAGGGAGAGAGTAGGGCCTCTTAAGGATCAACAAGGTCATCCATGTGCAGATCCACAAGAGATGGGTGAGATCCTAAATGAATATTTCTCATCAGTATTCACTGTTGAGAAAAGCATGGATGTTAGGGAACTTGGGGAAATAAATAGTGATGTCTTGAGGAGGTGCTGG
>NW_027591453.1:0-15000 GCF_964213995.1 Mustelus asterias | reverse complement strand
CTCCTTCACTCCCTTTCTCTTTCTCACCTTCGCTCCCTCTCTCTCTCTCTCTGTCTCTCACTCCTTCGCTCCCTCTCTCCCTCACTCCTTCACTCCCTTTCTCTCTCTCTCTCTCTCTCCTTCGCTCTCTCCCTCACTCCTTCACTCACTTTCCTTCACTCGCTCTCTCTCTCCTTCGCTCCCTCTCTCCCTCTCCTTCGCTCCCTCTCTCCCTCACTCCTTCACTCCCTCTCTCTCTCTCTCACACTCCTTCACTCCCTTTCCTTCACTCCCTTTCTCTCTCTCACCTTCGCTCCCTCTCTCTCTCTCTCTGTCTCTCACCCCTTCACTCCCTCTCCTTCACTCCCTCTCTCCTTCACTCCCTTTCTCTCTCTCTCTCTCCTTCACTCCCTCTCTCTCTCCCTCACTCCTTCACTCGCTCTCTCTCTCCTTTGCTCCCTCTCTCTCCCTCACTCCTTCACTCCCTCCCTCATATTCACACTTTTTGCCTCCCTTTCTCTCCCTCCACCATGTCTCTGTCTCTCTCTGCCTCTCTCTCTTTCTGTCTCTCTCTCTCTGTCTCTCTCTCTCCCTCCCTCTCTTCCCCTCTTGTGAGGAAATTGTCAGGAAAGAGAGAGTGATAGAGAGAGAGAGCGATAGAGAGAGAGAAAACGATAGAGAGAGAGAACGACAGAGAGAGAGAGAACAATAGAGAGAGAGGGCGATAGAGAGAGAGAGCGATAGAGAGAGAGAGAGCGATAGAGAGGGAGAGAGCGATAGAGAGGGAGAGAGCGATAGAGAGGGAGAGAGATAGAGAAAGAGAGAGAGAGCGATAGAGAGAGAGAGCGACAGAGAGAGCGATAGAGAGAGAGTGATAGAGAGAGAGAGAGAGAGCGACAGAGAGAGAGAGAGCGACAGAGAGAGAGAGAGATAGCGATAGAGAGAGAGTGATAGAGAGAGCGATAGAGAGAGAGAGCGATAGAGAGAGAGAGCAATAGAGAGAGAGAGTGATAGAGAGAGAGAGCGATAGAGAGAGCGATAGAGAGAGAGAGCGATAGAGAGAGAGCGATAGAGGGAGAGCGACAGAGAGAGAGAGTGAGAGAGTGATAGAGAGAGAGAGTGATAGAGAGAGAGAGCGATAGAGAGAGCGATAGAGAGAGAGAGCGATAGAGAGAGAGAGCGATAGAGAGAGAGAGCGATAGAGAGAGAGCGACAGAGAGAGAGCGACAGAGAGAGAGAGCGATAGAGAGAGACGGTGATAGAGAGAGAGAGTGATAGAGAGGGAGAGCGATAGAGAGAGAGAGCGATAGAGAGAGCGAGCGATAGAGAGAGCGTGAGAGAGAGAGAGCAATAGAGAGAGAGAGCGATAGAGAGAGAGAGCGATAGAGAGTGAGAGTGATAGAGAGTGAGAGCGATAGAGAGAGAGAGAGAGAGATAGAGAGTGAGAAAGAGAAAGCGATAGAGAGAGCGATAGAAAGAGAGGGAGAGAGAGGGAGAGTGATGGAGAGAGCGAGACAGACAGAGGGAGAGAGAGTAATGCCATCCATCCATTTTCATGTTGACTCACTCTCTCTCTCTCCAGAGAGGCCTCCCCCTCCCAGCCCCTGCACCATCTCCCCCTCCCCCTCCCAGCCCCTGCACCATCTCCCCCTCCCCCTCCCAGCCCCTGCACCATCTCCCCCTCCCCCTCCCAGCCCCTGTACCATCTCCCCCTCCCCCAGCCCCTGCACCATCTCCCCCTCCCCCAGCCCCTGTACCATCTCCCCTCCCCCCTCCCCGTGCCATCTCCTGTGGGCACTGACCTGCCCACCTAGTCCCACTTGCCAGCACTTGGCCCTTGGCCTTCAATGTTAAGATGCGCCAAGTACTCATCCGGGTACTTTTTAAAGGATGTGAGGCCTTCCGCCTCAACCCCCCTCCCAGGCAGCGCATTCCAGACCCTCACCACCCTCTGGGTAAAAAAGCTTTTCCTCAAATCCCCCCTAAACCTCCCACCCCTCACTTTTAACTTGTGTCCCCCTCGTGACTGACCCTTCAACTCAGGGGAACAGCTGCTCCCTATCCACCCTGTCCATTCCCCTCATAATCTTGAACACCTCGATCAGGTCACCCTTCAGTTTTCTCTGCTCCAGAGAAAACAACACAAGCCTATCCAACCTCTCTTCATAACTGAAACGCTCCGTCCCAGACAGCGTTCCGGTGAATCTCCTCTGCACTCCCTCCAGTGCAACCACATCCTTCCTGTAATGTGGCGACCAGAACTGCACACAGTGCTCCAACTCTGGCCTCACCAAAGTTCGATACAACTCCAACATGACCTCTCTGCTTTGGTAATCTACACCCCGATTGATAAAGGTGAGTGTGCCCTATGCCTTTTTCACCACCTGCCTTTCCACCTTCAGAGATCTATGGACAAACACACCAAGGATCCTTAGTTCTTTGGAACTTCCCAGTTTCAGCCCTTTCACTGGATACTTCCTTGTCAAATTACTCCTTCCAAAAAGCAACACCTCACATTGTTCATCCAACTCAATATCCTGATTCCCCCCCTATCTTCTGATCCCTTTAGCCCCAAGAGCTATATCTAACCCCTTCTTGAAAACATTCAATTTTTAACCCTACTTCCTGTGGGAGTGAATTCCACACATTCACCACCCTCTGGGTGAAGAAATTTCTCCTCAGCTCAGTCCCAAACAGTCTATACCCTTATCCTCAAACTATGACCCCTAGTTCTGGACTCATAGAACATAGAACATTACAGCGCAGTACAGGCCCTTCGGCCCTCAATGTTGCGCCGACCAGTGGTACCAATCTAAAGCCCCTCTAATCTACACTATTCCAATATCATCCATATGTTTATCCAATAACCACTTGAACGCGCTCAACGTTGACGAGTCCACCACTGTTGCAGGCAGGGCATTCCACGCCCTTACTACTCTCTGAGTAAAGAACCTACCTCTAACATCTGTCCTATATCTCTCACCCCTCAATTTAAAGCTATGTCCCCTCGTGCTAGCCAACACCATCTGAGGAAAAAGGTTCTCACTATCCACCCTATCTAATCCTCTGATCATCTTGTATGCCTCTATTAAGTCACCTCTTAACCTTCTTCTCTCTAACAAAAACAACCTCAAGGCCCTCAGCCTTTCCTCATACGATTTTCCCACCATACCAGGCAACATCCTGGTAAATCTCCTCTGCACCCTTTCCAACACTTCCACATATTTCCTATACCCCACCATCAGGAACATTCTTTCTGAATCTACCCTGTCCAACCCTGTTAGAAGTTTATTGGTTCCTATGAGATTCCCCCTCATTCTTTTAAACTCCAGCGAAAACAATCCTAACCGAGTCAATCTCTCCTCATATATCAGTCCCGCCATCCCCGGAATCAGCCTGGTAAACCTTCGCTGCCCTCCCTCGAGAGCAAGAACATCCTTCCTCGGATAAGGAGATCAAAACTGACACTATATTCTCGGTGTGGCCTCACCGAGACCCTGTATAATTGCAGCAAAACCTCCCTATCCCTATACTCAATCCTCTCGCTATGAAGGCCAACATACCATTTGCCTTCTTTACTGCCTGTTGTACCTGCACGCTATCTTTCAATGATTGGTGTACAAGGACACCCAGGTCCCGCTGCACACTCCCCTCTCCTAATCTACAGCCATTCAGATAATAATCTGCCTTCCCGTTTTTTCTACCAAAGTGAATAAACTCTCATTTATCCAAATTATCCTGCATTTGCCATTCATTTGCCCACTCAGTCAACTTGTCCCAATCACACTGAAGGATCTCGGTATCCTCCTCACAGCTCACCCCCTCAATAGTAAGTACTTTTTAACTACTGGAATTAGAAATTACACAGATAGTGATGGGCTATGGGGATAAGAGGGGAAAGTGGCGTTGAGGATTGTCATTTAAGAGCACTCATGATCTCATTGAATGGCGGGGCAGACTCGATGGGCCGAATGGCCTACTTCTGCTCCCACATCTTATGGTCTGAGGTACAATGAAGGTGCAAGGTGAGAGCAGTCTCCAGGCTTGCTTCTACACATGTCTCTGTCCAACACTACACCGACACTTGGGTGTGGGTCATGTGTTCTCTTACATCACTGTGTGGGCGGTCCTGCAGTCCTAATGTTAACCCTTCGTGTGCCAAACCTTTAGGCTACGGAAACCATAAACAGGCAAAGAGAGGGCAAGTTGAGGGTGGGAATTCTCTCTGGCCTGGGTACTGGATGAGTGACCAATTCTTCCTGGCATCACTCTGATTTGCTTTGATTTATTATTGTCACATGTACTGGGATACAGTGAACAGTATTGTTTCTTGCACGCTATACAGACAAAGCATACCATTCATAGAGTACATAGGGGAGAAGGAAAGGTTGTATCACAGCTTGGCATGGCTCCTGTTCTGCCCAAGACCTCAAGAAACTACAAAGTCCAGTCCATCACGCAAACCAGCCTCCCATCCATTGAGTCCATCTACAATACTCGCTGCCTCGGAAAAGCAGCCAGCATAATTAAGGACCCCACGCACCCCGGACATTCTCTCTTCCACCTTCTTCCGTCGAGAAAAAGATACAAAAGTCTGAGGTCACGCACCGACCGACACAAGAACAGCTTCTTCCCTGCTGCCGTCAGACTTTTGAATGGACCGACCTCACATTAAGTTGATCTTTCTCTACACCCTAGCTATGACTGTAACACTACATTCTGCACTCTCCCGTTTCCTTCTCTATGAACAGTATGCTTCGTCTACATAGCGCGCAAGAAACAATACTTTTCACTGTATACTAATACATGTGACAATAATAAATCAAACCAAATACAGATACAGTGGCTCGCAGAGCAGGTCAGAGGCTGGGAATCCTGCGGAGAGTAACTCACCTCCTGACTCCCCAAAGCCTGTCCACCATCTACAAGGCACAAATCAGTAGTGCGATGGAACACTCCCCACTCGCCTGGATGAGTGCGGCTCCAACAACACTCGAGATGTGCGATGGGGGAAGGGTGTCTCGAGGACAATATCTATCCCTCGACCAGCATCACAAGAGATGGTCTTGGTCACTCTCATGACTCTATCTGTGGGATCCTGCTGTGCGCTCATTGGCTGGCCAGGCAACGTGCGTTAAAATGTTGACGAGGTTCGGGCACTGGCTGTCCAAGGGCTGGGTAAGGTCCACAGGTGGTGGAAGGCTGCCAGAGAAATGTCGGACGCACCTCTTCATAACCCTTCCTCAGAGATAATCTGAGGGTGTTTAAAATCGAAACAGTCAAGAGTTTTCTGGTCACTGTTCACCAGCTGGTGAGCACGATTCGAACAACGACTGCCATCTATCTAGCGCCTATCTATTCCAGCGTCCCTAAGATGAATCACAGGAGCTGAAACCTGACAAACAAAACTGACCCCGAGTCACATAGAAACATCAAAACTAGCAGCAGGAGGAGGCCATTCGGCCCTTCCAGCCTGCTCGCCATTCCTTTTGATCATGGCTGATCATCAAATTCAATGTCCTGTTTCCCCCGATATCCCTCGATCCCTTTACCCCCAAGAGCCAAAGCTAATTTCTTCTTGAAATCACGCAACTAAACTACTTTCTGTGGTAGTGAATTCCACGCATAAGGAGATATCAGAGATTGGGTGGACAGAATGATCCTTAATACAAGTCCGTGGTATGAGGAATATTAACATGGATAGAGGATTGGTTAATTATTAGATGACAGAGTTGGGATAAGAGGAACATTTCAGCATGGCAACTTTCTTAAATTTCATTCGTGGGACATGGGCATCTCTGGCTGGGCCAACATTTATTGCCCATTCCTAGTTGCTCGAGGGTAGTTAAGAGTCAATCACATTGCTGTGGCTCTGGGGTCACATGTCGGCCAGACCAGGTAAGGACGGCAGAATTCCTTCCCTGAAGAACGTTAGTGAACCAGATGGGTTTTTTCGACAATGGGTCATCAGTAGATTCTTAATTCCAGTTTTTAAAATTGAATTCAAATTCCACCATCTGCCGCGGCGGGGATTCGAACCCGGGTCCCCCAGAACATTAACTGAGTTTCTGGATTAATAGTCTAACAGTAATACCACTAGGCCATCACCTCCCCTGTAACGAGTGGAGTGCCACAGGGGTCGTCTATATGGACTTTAGTAAAGCGTTTGACAAAGTCCCTCATGGTCGGCTGGTGAAAAAGGTTGGATCTCATGGGATAAAGGGGGAGGTGGCTAGATGGGTGGAGAACTGGCTTGGTCACAGAAGTGGAGATGCCGGCATTGGACTGGGGTAAGCACAGTAAGAAGTCTCACAACACCAGGTTAAAGTCCAACAGGTTTATTTGGTAGCAAATACCATAAGCTTTCGGAGCGCTGCTCCTTCGTCAGATGGAGTGGTCACAGAGACCACTCCATCTGACGAAGGAGCAGCGCTCCGAAAGCTTATGGTATTTGCTACCAAATAAACCTGTTGGACTTTAACCTGGTGTTGTGAGACTTCTTACCGTTGGTCACAGAAAACAGAGGGTGGTAGTGGAAGGGTCTTTTTCCGGCTGGAGGCCTGTGACTAGTGGTGTTCCGCAGGGCTCTGTATTGGGACCTCTGCTGTTTGTGATTTATATAAACGATCTGGAAGAAGGTATAACTGGGGTGATCAGTAAGTTTGCGGACGACACAAAATTGGCTGGACTTGCAGATAGTGAGGAGCATTGTCAGAAGCTACAGAAGGATATAGATAGGCTGGAAATTTGGGCAAAGAAATGGCAGATGGAGTTCAATCCTGATAAATGCGAAGTGATGCATTTTGGTAGAAATAATGTAGGGAGGAGCTATACGATAAATGGCAGAACCATAAAGGGTGTAGATACGCAGAGGGACCTGGGTGTGCAAGTCCACAGATCCTTGAAGGTGACGTCACAGGTGGAGAAGGTGGTGAATAAGGCATATGGCATGCTTGCCTTTATAGGACGGGGCATAGAGTATAAGAGTTGGGGTCTGATGTTGCAGATGTATAGAACGTTGGTTCGGCCGCATTTGGAATACTGCGTCCAGTTCTGGTCGCCACACTACCAGAAGGACGTGGAGGCTTTGGAGAGAGTGCAGAGGAGGTTTACCAGGATGTTGGGAATGGAGGGATACAAAAGCATGGTCTAGTTTGGACCAGGGAGCGGCACGGGCTTGGAGGGCCGAAGGGCCTGTTCCTGTGCTGTATTGTTCTTTGTTCACACGTATATATTAATGAGCTGGACGAGGGAAGTGAATGTGCTGTTGACAAGTTTGTGGGTGACACAAAGACAGGCGGGAAGGCAGGTGGTGAGGGTGACACAGGCGGGAAGGCAGGTGGTGTGGGTGACACAGAATCTACAGAGAAATACAGACAGGCTGGGTGAGTGGGCAAAAACTGGGCAGATGGAATATAAAGCAGGGAAATGTGAAGAGATGCACTTTGATAGGAAGATGAAAGGAGTTGAATATTACTTCACTGGGGAAAGACTGCAGAAAGCTGCAGCACTGAGGGACTTGGGGCCCTTGTATTTTCACCACAAAAAGCCAGCATGCAAGATCAGCAGGTAATTGGGAAGGCAAATGGAATGTTGGCCTTTATTTCACAGAGAATGGAGTATAAAAAGAGGGAAATGATGCAAAAACGATACAAGGCACTGGTTAGACCGCACCTGGAATACTGTAGTCCCCTGATCTAAGATGTACTGGCATTGGAGGCAGCCCAGAGAAGGTTCATTAGGTTGATCCCGGGTATGGAGGGAGTTTGAGAAGGTTGGGTCTACACTCAGAGTGGGCCGCTGTGCAGGAGAGGGTGGGGGGGGGGGGGGTAAAGCTGGGATTGACGAGGCTTTCAGCTGTCAAGAGTCCACACTGAATCCTTTCCCCCCCTCCCCAGATGGGCGGGTCCCACTTACCTCCTGTTCCCCCTCCTCCCCAAGATGGATTCCAGATGACCAGTGGCGCTTGTGGTCACGTGTCCCGGGACTGCGGTGCACCCCCACACTGCCTGAGAGAGAGAGAGGAAACACGGTTTGAGGCTTTTTCAGAATGCCATCCCTTTACCCCATACTGCCCCCATCATGGAGGGTAATCTGAACTAAACACAAACCGGCTACCAATCCTCAGGCTGCATTGTGGGTAACGCTGCTTCACTCCCACGGGGTTGGACCTCAAACCCACTCGTTCAACGTACATAGAACATAGAACATAGAACATAGAACATTACAGCGCAGAACAGGCCCTTCGGCCCACGATGTTGCACCGACCAGTTAAAAAAAAAACTGTGACCCTCCAACCTAAACCAATTTCTTTTCGTCCATGAACCTATCTACGGATCTCTTAAACGCCCCCAAACTAGGCGCATTTACTACTGATGCTGGCAGGGCATTCCAATCCCTCACCACCCTCTGGGTAAAGAACCTACCCCTGACATCGGTTCTATAACTACCCCCCCTCAATTTAAAGCCATGCCCCCTCGTGCTGGATTTCTCCATCAGAGGAAAAAGGCTATCACTATCCACCCTATCTAAACCTCTAATCATCTTATATGTTTCAATAAGATCCCCTCTTAGCCGCCGCCTTTCCAGCGAAAACAATCCCAAATCCCTCAGCCTCTCCTCATAGGATCTCCCCTCCATACCAGGCAACATCCTGGTAAACCTCCTCTGCACCCTCTCCAAAGCCTCCACATCCTTCCTGTAATGTGGGGACCAGAACTGCACACAGTACTCCAAGTGCGGCCGCACCAGAGTTGTGTACAGTTGCAACATAACGCTACGACTCCTAAATTCAATCCCCCTACCAATAAACGCCAAGACACCATATGCCTTCTTAACAACCTTATCTACTTGATTCCCAACTTTCAGGGATCTATGCACACATACACCTAGATCCCTCTGCTCCTCCACACTATTCAAAGTCCTCCCGTTAGCCCAGGTATCCTCAACCTCTCACTATACTCCTTCTTCACCCAAGACTGTGCGGCCAAATTCCCCTCCAACTCAATTTTCAAGTTTGCTGACGACACCACCGTAGTGGGTCGGATCTCAAACAATGACGAGACAGAGTACAGGAATGAGATAGAGAATCTGGTGAACTGGTGCAGCAACAATAATCTCTCCCTCAATGTCAACAAAACAAAGGAGATTGTCATCGACTTCAGGAAGCGTAAAGGAGAACATGCCCCTGTCTACACCAACGGGGCAGAGTGGAAATGATCACTTGGGTTGACAAGTAGCGAGTAACATTTGAGCCACACAAATGCCAGGCAATGACCATCTCCTATAAGAGAAAATCTCTCCATCTTGACATCCAATGGCATAACCATCGGTAAACCCCCCCCCATCAACATCCTGTGGGGGTTATCACTGACCAGAAACTAGACCGGACTGAAGGAAATTGGGCTCGCCCGCTACAACTCTCACCAACTTTTACAGATGCACCATGGAAAGCATTCTTTCTGGTTGTATCACAGCTTGGTATGGGGCTCCTGCTCTGCCCAAGGCCGCAAGGAACTACAAAAGGTTGTGAATGTAGCCCAATCCATCACGCAAACCAGCCTCCCATCCATTGACTCGGTCTACGCTTCCCGCTGCCTCGACAAAGCAGCCGGCATAATTAAGGACCCCACGCACCCCCGGACATTCTCTCTTCCACCTTCTTCCGGCGGGAAAAAGATACTAAAGTCTGAGGTCACGTACCGACCGACTCAAGGACAGCTTCTTCCCTGCTGCTGTCAGACTTTTGAATGGGCCTACCTCGCACTAAGTTGATCTTTCTCTACACCCTAGCTATGACTGTAACACTACATTCTGCACTCTCTCCTTTCCTTCTCGATGAACAGTATGCTTTGTCTGTATAGCGCGCAAGAAACAGTACTTTTCACTGTATACTAATACATGTGACAATAATAAACCAAATCAAATCGTGCGTTACACAGGGACACAGTAGGACGTCGACAATCGCCTCCCCTGATCTAGACGGAGAATCCCACTGACTACAGGCCCAGCTGGTTTACCACGGGGGGATTCCAGGGTGATGGAAGCTTCCGGAAGATATAATCCTGGCCCAAAATTAACCCTCTCCTGCACAAGTGCAGGGTAGCTGAGGATGAGGCAGCAGGATTGGTTGAGGGAAATTGGTTGAGGCCCAGTTCACTGCAGAGAAGTGTCAACTGATGCATTTTAGCTGGGAGAGCACAGAGAGAGAATCTACAACAAGGGGTAAATTGGGGAGGGTACAGGGGCAGGGGGAGCTGGGAGAACACAGAGAGAGAATCTACAATACGGGGTAAATTGGGGAGGGGTACAGGAGCAGGGGGAGCTGGGAGAACACAGAGAGAGAATCTACAACAAGGGGTAAATTGGGGAGGGTACAGGGGCAGGGGGAGCTGGGAGAACACAGAGAGAGAATCTACAATAAGGGGTAAATTGGGGAGGGTACAGGGGCAGAGGGAGCTGGGAGAACACAGAGAGAGAATCTACAATACGGGGTAAATTGGGGAGGGTTACAGGGGCAGGGGGAGCTGGGAGAACACAGAGAGAGAATCTACAATAAGGGGTAAATTGGGGAGGGGTACAGGAGCAGAGGGAGCCGGGAGAACACAGAGAGAGAATCTACAATACGGGGTAAATTGGGGAGGGTACAGGGGCAGAGGGAGCCGGGAGAACACAGAGAATCTACAATAAGGGGTAAATTGGGGAGGGGGCAGGAGCAGAGGGAGCTGGGAGAACACAGAGAGAGAATCTACAATACGGGGTAAATTGGGGAGGGTTACAGGGGCAGGGGGAGCTGGGAGAACACAGAGAGAGAATCTACAATACGGGGTAAATTGGGGAGGGTTACAGGGGCAGGGGGAGCTGGGAGAACACAGAGAGAGAATCTACAATAAGGGGTAAATTGGGGAGGGTACAGGGGCAGGGGGAGCTGGGAGAACACAGAGAGAGAATCTACAATACGGGGTAAATTGGGGAGGGGTACAGGGGCAGGGGGAGCTGGGAGAACACAGAGAGAGAATCTACAATACGGGGTAAATTGGGGAGGGGTACAGGGGCAGGGGGAGCTGGGAGAACACAGAGAGAGAATCTACAATAAGGGGTAAATTGGGGAGGGGTACAGGGGCAGGGGGAGTTGGGTGCTTCTGTGCAGAGATCAGTGGAGCTGGCGGGACAGGGGGAGAGAGCAGTTAATAAAGCAGATAATATTCTGGGCTTTATTAATAGGGACACAGAATACAAGAGCAAGGAGGGTAAACTGAACTTATACAAGACACTAGTTAGACCTCAGCTGGAATATTGTGTACAGTTCTGGGCACCACACCATAGGAAGGATGTGAAGTTAGAAAGAGAGAGAAAGATAGAGAGAAACAGAGTGAGAGACAGAGAGAGAGAGAGAGACAGAGAGAGACAGAGGGAGTGAGACAGAGAGAGAGAGAGAGAGAGACAGAGAGAGACAGAGGGAGTGAGACAGAGAGAGAGAGAGAGAGAGACAGAGGGAGAGAGAGAGACAGAGGGAGTGAGACAGAGAGAGAGAGAGAGAAACAGAGGGAGTGAGACAGAGAGAGAGAGAGAGACAGAGGGAGAGAGAGAGACAGAGGGAGTGAGACAGAGAGAGAGAGAAACAGAGGGAGAGAGAGACAGAGGGAGAGAGAGTGAGACCGAGAGTGAGCGAGAGCGAGAGAGACAGAGGGAGAGAGGGGAAGAGAGACAGAGGGAGAGAGACAGAGGGAGTAAGACAAAGGGAGAGAGACAGAGGGAGAGAGACAGAGAGAGTGAGACAGAGAGAGGGAGAGAGACAGAGAGAGTGAGACAGAGAGAGCGACAGAGAGAGAGACAGAGACAGAGAGAGAGACAGAGAGAGAGAGAGACAAAGAGAGAGAGAGACAGAGACAGAGAGAGAGAGACAGAGAAAGACAGAGACACAGAGAGACAGAGATATTCACGCACACATTCACACTCACACACACTCTCACGCTCACACACTCACTCTCACACACACTCACTCACACTCACAAACATGCTCACGCTCACACACACACACACGCACACACACACACACACACGCTCACACACACTCACACGCTCACACACACACACGCACACACTCACACACTCTCACACACACACACTCTCACACACACACACTCTCACACACACACACACGCTCACACACACACACACTCTCACACACACACTCTCACACACACACTCTCACACACACTCTCTCACACACGCTCTCACACACACTCTCACACACACTCTCACACACACTCTCACACACACACACACTCTCACACACACTCTCACACACACACGCTCTCACACACACACACGCTCACACACACGCTCACACACACACACACACTCACACACACACTCTCACACACACTCTCACACACACTCTCACACACACTCTCACACACACTCTCACACACACACACACTCTCACACACACTCTCACACACACACTCTCACACACACTCACACACACACACACACTCTCACACACACACTCTCACACACACACTCTCACACACACACTCTCACACACACACTCTCACACACACTCTCACACACACACGCTCACACACACAATCACACACACGCTCACACACACACACACAAATGCTCACACACACACGCTCACACACACTCACGCTCACACACACACACGCTCACACACACACGCTCACATACTCACACACACGCTCAGACACACACACTCACACACACGCTCACACACACACACACACACACACACGCTCACACACACACACACGCTCACACACACACACACGCTCACACACACACACTCACACACACACACACACCCACACGCTCACACCCACACGCTCACACACACACGCTCACACACACACGCTCACACACACACGCTCACACACACACACTCACACACACACACACACCCACACCCTCACACGCTCACACACACACACACACGCTCACACACACACGCTCACACACACACACTCACACACACACACACACACCCACACCCTCACACTCACACACACACACGCTCACACACACACACACTCACACACACACACACTCACACACACATTCACACTGACTCACACACACACACCCACACCCTCACGCTCACACACACACGCTCACACACACACACTCACACACACACACGCTCACACCCACACGCTCACACCCACACGCTCACACACACACGCTCACACACACACGCTCACACACACACGCTCACACACACACTCACACACACACACTCACACACACACACACACCCACACCCTCACACTCACACACACACACACACACGCTCACACACACACACTCACACACACACACACTCACACACACATTCACACTGACTCACACACACACACCCACACCCACACGCTCACACACA
This sequence comes from Mustelus asterias, assembly GCF_964213995.1. Taxonomy (NCBI): domain Eukaryota; kingdom Metazoa; phylum Chordata; class Chondrichthyes; order Carcharhiniformes; family Triakidae; genus Mustelus; species Mustelus asterias. The sequence continues at coordinate 1,616 of NW_027591453.1, read as the reverse complement.
CACGCTCACACACACACACTCACACACACACACACACCCACACCCTCACACGCTCACACACACACACACACCCGCTCACACACACACACACGCTCACACACACACACTCACACACACACACACACCCACACCCACACGCTCACACCCACACGCTCACACACACACGCTCACACACACACGTTCTCACCCACACGCTCACACCCACACGCTCACACACACACGCTCACACACACACGTTCTCACACACACGCTCACACACACACACTCACACACACACCCACACGCTCACACACACACGCTCACACACACACGCTCACACACACACACACACACACCTGCTCACACACACACATGCTTACACACACACGCTCACGCACGCACACACACACACACACGCACACACACACACACACGCACACACACACACACACACACACGCTCACACACACACACACGCACACACGCACACACACACACACACACACACACAGTAGTGCTGCCTGATTCCTGAGTGAGGCCTTGCCTCCCTGGCTTGTGCCCAGCTCAGGCTCCCGCTCCCCGCTGCTCACCGCAAGGCCTCGACTACCCTGAGTGTTCGGGCAGCGGCCCGGATAAACCAGAATCTCCCAACGCCAATTCTTGCTGCAGGTTTAAAAATAAATCATTATCTCTCTCTCTCTCTAACACCTTTGGATCGGGTCCAGGTCTGCGATTGGCTGCCAAGCATTGTCCGCGAAAGAGAGAGAGATAAAATGTCAGAAGCAAAGAAAGAATTTAAACCCTTACCCTCTGACTCTCTCTCTCTCTCTCCCACTCTCGCGCTATCTCGGACGGTTGGGGAAATCTCACCCCGGGGATGGATCTTGGCCAGTTGAGAATTCCTCCCTCCCGCACCGTTACCCCCACCCCCACCCCTCCCCTTCCAGAGTGTCGCTCTGCGGGTCAACATTCTGGGCAGCGGCGAAGGGGGGGGGTCCACGGCAGGGGCATGGGGGTGGATGGAGTGGGGGGGGGTGGGGAAGAGGCTCATGCGGGAACCAACTATTCCACGGGGAAGAGCCTAATTATTCCCTACGGACCCGAAACAATCGCGCCTTTTCTGGGTCGGGAACACTGGGGAGCGGGGGCGGGGGAAGGGGGGGTAAGGGAGAGGGGGGGGGGGGGAATTGGTTGGTTTCCTATCTCTCCCGCCCCCATCCCCCCAACCACCCCCCACCCTCACCCTCCCTCCCACTTCCCTTGTCACATCGAGTGTGGAAGAGCGAGGAGGGAGTTTCTTCAACGTGGTCGAGGGAGAGTCATTCCGGGGGAGAGGGGGTGTTGGAGGGGGGGGGCGATGGGGAGTGAGAGGGGGAGAAGGGAGGGGTGGGAATGGAGTGAGGCGGATACCCTGCCATTGGATTGGATTACCCCACAGAGATGGGGGCAATTGCCCCCTCCGTTGGCAGCAGGGGGCAATTTTGGCCCTCACTCGCTTCCCAACCCCCCCGCCCCCCCACCGTCCCCACAAGTATTCCCATCATCACCGGGAGTAAATGTGAGCCCACCCTCGATATCGGTAAGTGTCTAGATTTGCTAGAAGGTTGACCGAGAAGCGAGAGAGAGAGAGAGTGTGG
>NW_027591452.1:67500-88764 GCF_964213995.1 Mustelus asterias | reverse complement strand
GAGACAGGGAGAGAGAGAGACAGGGAGAGAGAGAGAGAGAGAGACAGGGAGAGAGAGACAGGGAGAGAGAGACAGGGAGAGAGAGACAGGGAGAGAGAGAGAAAGGGAGAGAGAGAGAGAGACAGGGAGGGAGAGAGAGAGAGACAAGGAGGGAGAGAGAGGCAGAGAGAGAGAGAGTCAGGGAGAGAGAGCGAGAGACAGAGAGAGAGAGAGGGACAGAGAGGGACAGAGAGAGAGAGAGACAGGGGAGAGAGAGAGAGAGACAGAGAGAGAGAGAGACAGAGAGAGAGAGAGACAGGGAGAGAGGGAGAGAGTCAGGGAGAGAGAGAGAGAGTCAGGAGAGAGAGAGAGACAGGGAGAGAGAGAGAGACAGGGAGAGAGAGAGAGACAGGGAGAGAGAGAGAGACAGGGAGAGAGAGAGAGACAGGGAGAGAGAGACAGGGAGAGAGAGAGAGACAGGGAGGAGAGAGAGTCAGGGAGAGAGAGAGAGTCAGGGAGAGAGAGAGAGACAAGGAGAGAGAGACAGAGAGTGAGACAGAGAGAGAGAGAGTCAGGGAGAGCGTCAGGGAGAGAGAGAGAGACAGGGAGAGAGAGAGTCAGGGAGAGAGAGAGAGTCAGGGAGAGAGAGAGAGAGTCAGGGAGAGCGTCAGGGAGAGAGAGAGAGACAGGAGAGAGAGAGAGAGTCAGGAGAGGGAGAGAGAGAGAGAGACAGGGAGAGAGAGACAGGGAGAGAGAGAGAGACAGGGAGAGAGGGACAGTTTGCTGGACACATGGATTGTGAAGTTTGTTAGTGGAGAGAGTTTCACTGTAACCTACCTCTGGCTGCAAGTTGTGGAGCAGGACCGTACTCCCTGCTCCCTCTCTTGCTCCTGCTGGAAGCTTCTCTCCACAGGAAAGTGCTTGGAAAAGTTTTTCTGGAGAGTGTGAGGACACAGAGGAGGTGTGTGTGTGGATGCTGTAGTGTCTCCCGGAGTGGTTCCACACACATTCCAAATCCCCCTTCCTGATTCACACACACAATCCCTCAGCAACTTCTAAATCACAGGAAGTTGCTGCAGAATAGGTGTGGTACTGGAATGGAACTACAACACTGGCAGGTATGGGGAATACTCCCACACGAACTCTCTCAACAACTCTCACACGGTGTAACTCTCACACCATAACTCACACTAACTCACGCACTGTAACTCTCACACCATAACTCACACTAACTCACACGCACTGTAACTCTCACACTAACTCTCACACACTGTATCTCCCACACTAACTCACACACTGTATCTCTCACACTAACTCACACACACTGTAACTCACACTAACTCACACACACTGTAACTCACACTGTATCTCTCACACACTGTATCTCCCACACTAACTCTCACACACTGTAACTCTCACACTAACTCACACACACTGTAACTCACACACTGTAACTCACACTAACACACACACACTGTATCTCCCACACTAACTCTCACACACTGTAACTCACACTAACTCACACACACTGTATCTCTCACACTAACTCATACACACTGTATCTCTCACACTAACTCTCACACACTGTAACTCTCACACACTGTATCTCTCACACTAACTCACACACACTGTATCTCCCACACTAACTCTCACTAACTCACACACACTGTATCTCTCACACTAACTCATACACACTGTATCTCCCACACTAACTCTCACACACTGTAACTCACACTAACTCATACACACTGTATCTCTCACACTAACTCTCACACACTGTATCTCTCACACTAACCCACACACACACTGTATCTCTCACACTAACTCATACACACTGTATCTCTCACACTAACTCTCACACACTGTATCTCTCACACTAACTCATACACACTGTATCTCTCACACTAACTCTCACACACTGTATCTCTCACACTAACTCACACACACTGTATCTCTCACACTAACTCACACACACTGTAACTCTCACACTAACTCATACACACTGTATCTCTCACACTAACTCTCACACACTGTATCTCTCACACTAACTCATACACACTGTATCTCTCACACTAACTCTCACACACTGTATCTCTCACACTAACTCACACACACTGTATCTCTCACACTAACTCTCACACACTGTATCTCTCACACTAACTCACACACACTGTAACTCTCACACTAACTCATACACACTGTATCTCTCACACTAACTCTCACACACTGTATCTCTCACACTAACTCACACACGCTGTAACTCTCACACTAACACACACTAACTGTAACTCCCACACACTCAGATGATGTTTTTATCCATTCTTGGGCCATGTGTGTCGCTGGCTGGGCCCAGCATTTATTGCCCATCCCTAGTTGCCCCTTGGAGGGCAGTTGAGAGTCACCCACATTGCTGTGGCTCTGGAGTCACATGTAGGCCAGACCGGGTAAGGACGGCAGATTTCCTTCCCGAAAGGGAACCAGATGGGTTTTTCCGACAATGGGTCATCAGTAGATTCTTAATCCCAGATATTTTTTATTGAATTCAAATTCCACCATCTGCCGTGGCGGGGATTCGAACCCGGGTCCCCAGAACATTAGCTGAGTTTCTGGGTTAATAGACTAACGATAATACCACTAGGACACCGGCTCCTTGGAAAGGCATGTGTTTAATTAGAGACATAGAGTCTGAGACGTTACCAAAATGCATCACCTTGCATTTCTCTAAATTAAACTCCATCTGCCATTCGTCAGCACACTGGCCCAATTGATCAAGATCCCGTTGCAATTGGAAATAACTTTCTTCACTGTCCACTATGCCACCAATCTTGGTGTCATCTGCAAACTTACTAACCATGCCCCCTATATTCTCATCTAAATCATTCATAATCGATCTGGGGGTACATGTTCAGAGCTCCTTGAAAGTGGGGTCACAGTTGGACAGAGTGGTGAAGAAGGCATTCGGCATGCTTGGTTTCATCGGTCAGAACATTGAACACAGGAGTTGGGACGTCTTGTTGAAGTTGTACAAGACATCGGTAAGGCCACACTTGGAATACTGTGTACAGTTCTGGTCACCCTATAATAGAAAGGATATTATTAAACTAGAAAGAGTGCAGAAAGGATTTACTAGGATGCTACCGGGACTTGATGGTTTGAGTTATAAGGAGATGCTGGATAGACTGGGACTTTTTTCTCTGGAGCGTCGGAGGCTGAGGGGTGATCTTATAGAGGTCTATAAAATAATGAGGGCCACAGATCAGCGAGATAGTCAATATCTTTTCCCAAAGGTAGGGGAGTCTAAAACGAGAGGGCATAGGTTTAAGGTGAGAGGGGAGAGATACAAAAGTGTCCAGAGGGGCAATTTTTTCCACACAGAGGGTGGTGAGTGTCTGGAACGAGCTGCCAGAGGCAGTAGTAGAGGCGGGTACAATTTTGTCTTTTAAAAAGCATTTAGACAGTTACATGGGTACGATGGGTATAGAGGGATATGGGCCAAATGTGGGCAATTGGGATTAGCTTTGGGGTTTAAACAAAAGGGGCAGCATGGACAAGTTGGGCCGAAGGGCCTGTTTCCATGCTGTAAACCTCTACGACTCTATATCGGAGAGATCAAGCGTAGACTGGGTGCTCGCTTTGCTGAGTACTTTCGGTCTGTGCGCAATCAGGGCCCTGACCTTCTGGTTGCTTTCGGAGCGCTGCTCCTTCATCAGGTGAGTGGGAATTCTGTTCACAAACAGGGCATTTAAAGACACAAACTCAATTTACAAAATAATGGTTCGAATGCGAATACTTACAGCGAATCAAGTCTTAAAGGTACAGACAATGTGAGTGGAGATACAATACACATCTCTTTAGCCAGTCTTGATGCTCTCTCCACTCACATTGTCTGTACCTTTAAGACTTGATTAGCTGTAAGTATTCGCATTCCAACCATTATTCATGTAAATTGAGTCTGTGTCTTTATATGCCCTGTTTGTGAACAGAATTCCCACTCACCTGAAGAAGGGGCAGCGCTCCGAAAGCTTGTGTGGCTTTTGCTACCAAATAAACCTGTTGGACTTTAACCTGGTGTTGTTAAACTTCTTACTGTGTTTACCCCAGTCCAACGCCGGCATCTCCACACCACTTCCTGTTGCTGCCATTTTAACACACGATCCTGCTCCCATGCCCACATGTCTGTCCTTGGTCCTGCTGCAATCTTCCAGTGAAGCTCAACGCAAAGGATAGGATGCAAAGCTGGGCTGAAAAATGGCAAATGGAGTTTAACCCTGATAAATGTGAGGTGATTCATTTTGGTAGGACTAATTTAAATGTGGATTACAGGGTCAAAGGTAGGGTTCTGAAGACTGTGGAGGAACAGAGAGATCTTGGGGTTCATATCCACAGATCTCTAAAGGTTGCCACTCAAGTGGATAGAGCTGTGAAGAAGGCCTATAGTGTGTTAGCTTTTATTAACAGGGGGTTGGAGTTTAAGAGCCGTGGGGTTATGCTGCAACTGTACAGGACCTTGGTGAGACCACATTTGGAATATTGAGTGCAGTTTTGGTCACCTCACTATAAGAAGGATGTGGAAGCGCTGGAAAGAGTGCAGAGGAGATTTACCAGGATGCTGCCTGGTTTGGAGGGTAGGTCTTATGAGGAAAGGTTGAGGGAGTTAGGGCTGTTCTCTCTGGAGCGGAGGAGGCTGAGGGGAGACTTAATAGAGGTTTATAAAATGATGAAGGGGATAGATAGAGTGAACGTTCAAAGACTATTTCCTCGGGTGGATGGAGCTATTACAAGGGGGCATAACTATAGGGTTCGTGGTGGGAGATATAGGAGGGATATCAGAGGTAGGTTCTTTACGCAGAGAGTGGTTGGGGTGTGGAATGGACTGCCTGCAGTGATAGTGGAGTCAGACACTTTAGGAACATTTAAGCGGTTATTGGATAGGCACATGGAGCACACCAGGATGATAGGGAGTGGGATAGCTTGATCTTGGTTTCAGATAAAGCTCGGCACAACATCGTGGGCCGAAGGGCCTGTTCTGTGCTGTACTGTTCTATGTTCTATGTTCTATGTTCTATGTTCTAAACAGCATCTCATCTTCCAGCTCAGCACTGAACAGCCTCAACATCGAATTCAACAACTCCAGATGATTCGCTCTCCCCCACCTCCACCCCCTTTTGTTTTCATTTTATTCTATTTAATTTTTAACTGTTCCCGACCTTTTATTTCTTTACGGTCTTTCTTCATTTTTCTTCCCTCCCCGCCACTCTTTCCCCCGACTTCATCCCCCTTCCCTTACCTTTTCTCCCCCCCCGCTTCCCCTTTTCTACATTCTACCTCTGTCCCATTTCCCCCACCCCCAACCGCTCCAGCTTCCAGCTGCTCTGCCGTTTGGCCCTTCACGCCCTTTATTCTCTCTGTGGGCTGCCATTAGCCGCCTTTTCCCCTGGTTTCTGTGGCTATCTTTCATTCCCTCCCCATGCAGTATAAATATCTCCCACTTTCTATGCCTTTGACAAAGGGTCGTCTGGACTGGAAACGTCAGCTCTTTTCTCTCCTTACGGATGCTGCCCAGACCCGCTGAGATTTTCCAGCGTTTTCCCTTTTGGTTTCAGATTTCAGCATCCCTTTGCCTTTATTCAGTGGACCCAGCACTGATCCCTGAGGCACACCGCTGGTCACAGGCCTCCAGTTTGAAAAACAACCCTCTACAACCACCCTCTGGCTTCTGTCAAGAAGCCAATTTTGTATCCATTTAGATACCTCACCCTGGATCCCGTGAGATTTAACCTTATGCAACAACCTACCGTGCGGTACCTTGTCAAAGGCCTTGCTAAAGTCCATGTAGACAACATCAACTGCACTGCCCTCATCTACCTTCTTGGTTACCCCTTCAAAAAACTCAATCAGATTTGTGAGACATGATTTTCCACTCACAAAGCCATGCTGACTGTCCCTCATCAGTCCTTGCGTCTCTAAATGCCTGTAGATCCCGTCTCTCAAAATACCTTCCAACAATTTACCCACCACAGATGTGAGGCTCACCGGCCTGTAGTTCCCAGGCTTTTCCCTGCAGCCCTTTTTAAACAAAGGCACAACATTTTCCACCCTCCAATCTTCAGGCACCTCACCCGTGACTATCGATGATTCAAATAGCTCGGCTAGGGGACCCGCAATTTCCTCTCTAGCCTCCCACAATGTCCTGGGGAGCCAATGGTCCAGTGGTATTATCGCTGGACTATTAAACCAGAAACTCAGCTAATGTTCTGGGGGACCCGGGTTCGAATCCCCGCCACGGCAGACGGTGGAATTTGAATTCAATAAAAAATATCTGGAATTAAGAATCTACTCATGACCCATTGTCGGAAAAACCCATCTGGTTCCCTTTAGGGAAGGAAATCTGCCGTCCTTACCCCGGTCTGGCCTACATAAAAATTGGCAAGTCATGTTGCAGCTTTATCGAACCTTAGTTAGGCCGCACTAGTGTTCAATTCTGGTCGCCACACTACCAGAAGGATGTGGAGGCTTTGGAGAGGGTACAGAAAAGATTGACCAGGATGTTGCCTGGTATGGAGGGCATTAGCTATGAGGAGAAGTTGGAGAAACTTGGTTTGTTCTCACTGGAGCGACGGAGGTTGAGGGGAGACCTGATAGAAGTCTACAAGATTATGAGGGACATGGACAGAGTGGATAGTCAGAAGCATTTCCCCAGAGTGGAAAAGTCAAGTACTCCGGGGGGGGGGGGGGGGGGGGGGGGCACAGGTTTAAGGGGGAAAGTTTAGAGGAGATGTGTGAGGTAAGTTTTTTACAGAGGGTGGTGAATGTCTGGAACTCGCTGCCGGGGGAGGTGGTGGGAGCAGCTACGATAGCGACATTTAAGGGGCAACTAGAGGAATACAGGAATAGGACGGGAATGGAAGGATACGGACTCTGTAAGCGCGTACGGTTCCAGTTTAGGCAGGGCATCATGGTCGGTGCAGGCTTGGAGGGCCGAAGGGCCTGTTCCTGTGCTGTACTGTTCTTTGTTCGTTCTTTGTACACGTGGCTCCTGGGCCACGGCAATGTGGTTGACTCTCAACAACCCTCCAAGGGCAACTAGGGATGGGTAATTAATGTTGGCACAGCCAGCGACGCCCATGTCCCAGGAATGAATAAGAATTATCCACACATTCCCTCACACACACACACGGTGACACACAGTCTGGCAGTGGTTGGTACAGTTGGCAGCGATGGGGTTAAGAATCACTGGGGTAGAAATGTCCAGGGGGAGGCGCTGAGACTAATTACCATGGCGACAGAATTTCATTCCAGGAAATATTCACAACAAAACCAAATAATTCACACTCCAAGTGTAAAAAAGGCAAAGGTATATCACTGAATCAAGGGAATATATACAGACAGGAATTCTTGCAAGTTACAATCCAAATATTCATTAAAATACTCCTCAATGTACAGAGAAAGCAACATTTCACACACACAGCAAATCATCGACAATAACACTCCCAGGACAGGGACAGCACGGGGTTAGATACAGAGTAAACTCCCTCTACACTGTCCCCCATCAAACACTCCCAGGACAGGTACAGCACGGGGTTCGATACAGAGTAAAGCTCCCTCTACACTGTCCCCCATCAAACACTCCCAGGACAGGGACAGCACGGGGTTAGATACAGAGTAAAGCTCCCTCTACACTGTCCCCCATCAAACACTCCCAGGACAGGTACAGCACGGGGTTAGATACAGAGTAAAGCTCCCTCTACACTGTCCCCATCAAACACTCCCAGGACAGGTACAGCACGGGGTTAGATACAGAGTAAAGCTCCCTCTACACTGTCCCCATCAAACACTCCCAGGACAGGTACAGCACGGGGTTAGATACAGAGTAAAGCTCCCTCTACACTGTCCCCATCAAACACTCCCAGGACAGGTACAGCACGGGGTTAGATACAGAGTAAAGCTCCCTCTACACTGTCCCCATCAAACACTCCCAGGACAGGGACAGCACGGGGTTAGATACAGAGTAAAGCTCCCTCTACACTGTCCCCATCAAACACTCCCAGGACAGGGACAGCACGGGGTTAGATACAGAGTAAAGCTCCCTCTACACTGTCCCCATCAAACACTCCCAGGACAGGTATAGCACGGGGTTAGATACAGAGTAAAGCTCCCTCTACACTGTCCCCATCAAACACTCCCAGGACAGGTACAGCACGGGGTTAGATACAGAGTAAAGCTCCCTCTACACTGTCCCTGATCAAACACTCCCAGGACAGGTACAGCACGGGGTTAGTTACAGAGTAAAGCTCCCTCTACACTGTCCCCCATCAAACACTCCCAGGACAGGTACAGCACGGGGTTAGATACAGAGTAAAGCTCCCTCTACACTGTCCCCCATCAAACACTCCCAGGACAGGGACAGCACGGGGTTAGATACAGAGTAAAGCCCCCTCTACACTGTCCCCCATCAAACACTCCCAGGACAGGTACAGCACGGGGTTAGATACAGAGTAAAGCTCCCTCTACACTGTCCCCCATCAAACACTCCCAGGACAGGTACAGCACGGGGTTAGATACAGAGTAAAGCTCCCTCTACACTGTCCCCCATCAAACACTCCCAGGACAGGTACAGCACGGGGTTAGATACAGAGTAAAGCTCCCTCTACACTGTCCCCCATCAAACACTCCCAGGACAGGTACAGCGCCGGGTTAGATACAGAGTAAAGCTCCCTCTACACTGTCCCCCATCAAACACTCCCAGGACAGGTACAGCACGGGGTTAGATACAGAGTAAAGCTACCTCTACACTGTCCCCATCAAACACTCCCAGGACAGGTACAGCACTGGGTTAGATACAGAGTAAAGCTCCCTCTACACTGTCCCCATCAAACACTCCCAGGACAGGTACAGCACGGGGTTAGATACAGAGTAAAGCTCCCTCTACACTGTCCACCATCAAACACTCCCAGGACAGGTACAGCACGGGGTTAGATACAGAGTAAAGCTCCTCTACACTGTCCCCATCAAACACTCCCAGGACAGGTACAGCACGGGGTTAGATACAGAGTAAAGCTCCTCTACACTGTCCCCATCAAACACTCCCAGGACAGGTACAGCACGGGGTTAGATACAGAGTAAAGCTCCTCTACACTGTCCCCATCAAACACTCCCAGGACAGGTACAGCACGGGGTTAGATACAGAGTAAAGCTCCCTCTACACTGTCCCCATCAAACACTCCCAGGACAGGTACAGCACGGGGTTAGATACAGAGTAAAGCTCCCTCTACACTGTCCCTTATCAAACACTCCCCGGACAGGGACAGCACGGGGTTATTTACAGAGTAAAGCTCCCTCTACACAGTCCCCCATCAAACACTCCCAGGACAGGTACAGCACGGGGTTAGATACAGAGTAAAGCTCCCTCTACACTGTCCCCCCATCAAACACTCCCAGGACAGGTACAGCACGGGGTTAGATACAGAGTAAAGCTCCCTCTACACTGTCCCCATCAAACACTCCCAGGACAGGTACAGCACAGGGTTAGATACAGAGTAAAGCTCCCTCTACATTGTCCCCATCAAACACTCCCAGGACAGGTACAGCACGGGGTTAGATACAGAGGAAAGCTCCCTCTACAATGTCCCCCATCAAACACTCCCAGGACAGGTACAGCACGGGGTTAGATACAGAATAAAGCTCCCTCTACACTGTCCCCATCAAACACTCCCAGGACAGGTACAGCACGGTGTTAGTTACAGAGTAAAGCTCCCTCTACACTGTCCCTCATCAAACACTCCCAGGACAGGTACAGCACGGGGTTAGATACAGAGTAAAGCTCCCTCTACACTGTCCCCATCATACACTCCCAGGACAGGTCCAGCACAGGGTTAGATACAGAGTAAAGCTCCCTCTACACTGTCCCCCATCAAACACTCCCAGGACAGGTACAGCACGGGGTTAGATACAGAGTGAAGCTCCCTCTACACTGTCCCCCATCAAACACTCCCAGGACAGGTCCAGCACAGGGTTAGATGCAGAGTGAAGCTCCCTCTACACTGTCCCCATCAAACACTCCCAGGACAGGTACAGTACGGGGTTAGATACAGAGTGAAGCTCCCTCTACACTGTTCCCCATCAAACACTCCCAGGACAGGTACAGCACGGGGTTAGATACAGAGTAAAGCTCCCTCTACACTGTCCCCATCAAACACTCCCAGGACAGGTACAGCACGGGGTTAGATACAGAGTGAAGCTCCCTCTACACTGTCCCCCATCAAACACTCCCAGGACAGGTACAGCACGGGGTTAGATACAGAGTAAAGCTCCCTCTCCACTGTCCCCCACCAAACACTCCCAGGACAGGTACAGCACGGGGTTAGATACAGAGTAAAGCTCCCTCTACACTGTCCCCATCAAACACTCCCAGGACAGGTACAGCACGGGGTTAGATACAGAGTGAAGCTCCCTCTACACTGTTCCCCATCAAACACTCCCAGGACAGGTACAGCACGGGGTTAGATACAGAGTAAAGCTCCCTCTACACTGTCCCCCATCAAACACTCCCAGGACAGGTACAGCACGGGGTTAGATACAGAGTAAAGCTCCCTCTACACTATCCTCCCATCAAACACTCCCAGGACAGGTACAGCACGGGGTTAGATACAGAGTAAAGCTCCCTCTACACTGTCCCCATCAAACACTCCCAGGACAGGTACAGCACGGGGTTAGATACAGAGTAAAGCTCCCTCTACACTGTCCCCCATCAAACACTCCCAGGACAGGTACAGCACGGGGTTAGATACAGAGTAAAGCTCCCTCTCCACTGTCCCCCACCAAACACTCCCAGGACAGGTACAGCACGGGGTTAGATACAGAGTAAAGCTCCCTCTACACTGTCCCCATCAAACACTCCCAGGACAGGTACAGCACGGGGTTAGATACAGAGTGAAGCTCCCTCTACACTGTTCCCCATCAAACACTCCCAGGACAGGTACAGCACGGGGTTAGATACAGAGTAAAGCTCCCTCTACACTGTCCCCCATCAAACACTCCCAGGACAGGTACAGCACGGGGTTAGATACAGAGTAAAGCTCCCTCTACACTGTCCCCATCAAACACTCCCAGGACAGGTACAGCACGGGGTTAGATACAGAGTAAAGCTCCCTCTACACTGTCCCCATCAAACTCTCCCAGGGCGGTGAATGTGGACGGTGAGACTTGGTTCTGTTTGCAACCAGTGGATCGAGAGTGATCTGATGACCAATCAATAAATAATGTTGTTTGATTTTTCTTTTTCAGTCGGTAGAACATTGGACGGAGTCCGGAATGATCTGGAACATCCGGTGGGTGTTGTGCTCAGGATGTGCTGCACAGTTCGATTTTCAATTCCGCAAACCAGTCTGTCTCTGAGTGAGGCGACATCGGGTAACACAGCCCCTCGCCCTCGCCCTCACCTCTGACTCCAGCCTCCGAGGGAACCTCCTCCGCCCTCAGCAGCCTCTCACTGGCAGCTGGGCAGGTTTACATCCAGGAAGACGTTCAGCTCGATCAGGATGGAAAAGCAAAGAAAGACAGCGTAGAGGAGCAGCGCGCACAGTCCCAGTCTCCGATCCAACCTCCAACTGTTCAAATGTATCCCCAAAACCTGGAGCACAGGCAGGAGAGAGAGAAAATGTGAGGCAGAGAGAGAGAGAGACAGGCGGGGAGAGGGAGAGAGACAGGCGGAGAGAGACAGATGGGAGAGAGGGAGGGGAGAGAGGGAGGGGGAGAGAGGGAGGGGAGAGAGAGGGAGGGGGAGAGAGAGGGAGGGGGAGAGAGAGGGAGGGGGAGAGAGAGGGAGGGGGAGAGAGGGAGGGGGAGAGAGGGGAGGGGGAGAGAGGGAGGGGGAGAGAGGGAGGGGGAGAGAGAGGGGAGGGGGAGACAGGGAGAGGGAGAGGGAAAGGGGGAGAGAGGGAGGGGGAGAGAGGGAGGGGGAGAGAGGGAGGGGAGAGAGGGAGGGGGAGAGAGGGAGGGGGAGAGAGGGAGGGGGAGAGGGGGAGAGAGGGAGGGGGAGAGAGGGAGGGGGAGAGAGGGAGGGGAGAGAGGGAGGGGGAGAGAGGGAGGGGGAGAGAGGGAGGGGGAGACAGGGAGGGGGAGACAGGGAGGGGGAGACAGGGAGGGGGAGACAGGGAGGGGGAGACAGGGAGGGGGAGACAGGGAGGGGAGACAGGGAGGGGGAGACAGGGAGGGGAGAGAGGGAGGGGAGACAGGGAGGGGGAGACAGGGAGGGGGAGACAGGGAGGGGAGACAGGGAGGGGGAGACAGGGAGGGGGAGACAGGGAGGGTGAGACAGGGAGGGGGAGACAGGGAGGGGGAGACAGGGAGGGGGTGAGAGGGAGGGGGAGAGAGGGAGGGGGAGAGAGGGAGGGGGATAGAGGGAGGGGGATAGAGGGAGGGGGAGAGAGGGAGGGGGAGACAGGGAGGGGGGAGACAGGGAGGGGGAGACAGGGAGGGGGAGACAGGGAGGGGGAGACAGGGAGGGGGTGAGAGGGAGGGGGAGAGAGGGAGGGGGAGACAGGGAGGGGAGACAGGGGAGGGGGAGACAGGGAGGGGGAGACAGGGAGGGGGAGACAGGGAGGGGGAGACAGGAGGGGGAGACAGGGAGGGGGAGCCAGGGAGGGGGTGACAGGGAGGGGAGACAGGGAGGGGGAGAGAGGGAGGGGGAGAGAGGGAGGGGGAGAGAGGGAGGGGGAGAGAGGGAGGGGGGAGAGAGGGAGGGGGAGAGAGGGAGGGGGAGAGAGGGAGGTGGAGAGAGGGAGGGGGAGGAGGGAGGGGGAGAGAGGGAGGGGAGAGAGGGAGGGGGAGAGAGGGAGGGGGAGAGGGAGGGGAGAGAGGGAGGGGGAGAGAGGGAGGTGGAGACAGGGAGGGGGAGAGAGGGAGGGGGAGACAGGGAGGGGGAGACAGGGAGGGGGAGACAGGGAGAGGGTGAGAGACTGTCACTGGGACGGGACTCTGAGACTCACCATCATGGAGACGGAAGCGAGCAGCAGGATGACGGAATAAACAATTCCTTTACTGTTTATAGAAACCTGTCAGCGAGAGAGCAGAACGGTGACTGAGACACAGCGAGCCCGACCCCCTCACCCCAAACACACCCCGACCTCACCCCGACCTCACCCCAAACTCACCCCGACCTCACCCCGACCTCACCCCGACCTCACCCCGACCTCACCCAAACACACCCCGTCCTCACCCCGACCTCACCCCGACCTCACCCCAAACCCATCCTGACCACACCCCGACCTCACCCCGACCTCACCCCGTCCTCACCCCGACCTCACCCCGTCCTCACCCCGACCTCACCCCGACCTCACCCCGACCTCACCCCAAACCCATCCCGACCACACCCCGACCTCACCCCGACCTCACCCCGTCCTCACCCCGACCTCACCCCGACCTCACCCCAAACACACCCCAAACCCATCCCGACCTCACCCCGACCTCACCCCGACCTCACCCCGACCTCACCCCGTCCTCACCCCGACCTCACCCCAAACCCATCCCGACCTCACCCCAAACCCATCCCGACCTCACCCCGACCTCACCCCAAACACACCCCAAACCCATCCCGACCTCACCCCGACCTCACCCCGACCTCACCCCGTCCTCACCCCGACCTCACCCCGTCCTCACCCCAAACCCATCCCGACCTCACCCCAAACTCACCCCAAACCCATCCCGACCTCACCCCAAACTCACCCCAAACTCACCCCCCAAACACACCCCAACCCCCCTCACCCCGACCCCCCGACCTCACCCCAAACTCACCCCAAACTCACCCCCGACCCCAAACTCACCCTGACCCCAAACTCACCCCGACCCCAAACTCACCCCCGACCCCAAACTCACCCCGACCCCAAACTCACCCCGACCCCAAACTCACCCCGACCCCAAACTCACCCCGACCCCAAACTCACCCCGACCCCAAACTCACCCCAAACTCACCCCGACCCCAAACTCACCCCAACCCCAAACCACCCCGACCCCAAACTCACCCCGACCCCAAACTCACCCCAACCCCAAACTCACCCCCGACCCCAAACTCACCCCGACCCCAAACTCACCCCAACCCCAAACTCACCCCAACCCCAAACTCACCCCAAACTCACCCCGACCCCAAACTCACCCCAACCCCAGCCTCACCCCAAACTCACCCCGACCCCAAACTCACCCCAACCCCAAACTCACCCCGACCCCAACCTCACCCCAAACTCACCCCGACCCCAACCTCACCCCAAACACACCCCGACCCCAGCCTGACCCTGACCCAGCCTGACCCCGACCCCAACCTCACCCCAATCGCACCCCAAACTCACCCCAACCCCAGCCTGACCCCAAACACACCCCGACCTCACCCAGCCCTGACCCCGACCCCAGACTCACACCAAACACACCCCGACCTCACCCCAACCTCACCCCAGCCTGACCCCGACCTGACCCCAACCACCTTGACCCCACCCCGTCCCCTGGGCGGCACGGTAGCACAGTGGTTAGCACTGCTGCTTCACAGCTCCAGGGACCCGGGTTCGATTCCCGGCTCGGGTCACTGTCTGTGCGGAGTTTGCACATTCTCCTCGTGTCTGCGTGGGTTTCCTCCGGGTGCTCCGGTTTCCTCCCACAGTCCAAAGATGTGCGGGTTAGGTTGATTGGCCATGCTAAAAAAATTGCCCCTTAGTGTCCTGAGATGCGTAGGTTCGAGGGATTAGTGGGTAAATATGTAGGGATATGGGGGTAGGGCCTGGGTGGGATTGTGGTCGGTGCAGACTCGATGGGCCGAATGGCCTCTTTCTGTACTGTAGGGTTTCTATGATTCTGTGATTCTATTTCTAACCCCTACCTGGCCCCAACCTGACCCCTCCCCAGCCCCACACCAATCCCGACCCCTCCCTGACCACCCCCCCTCCCCCCCCACATGGGGCAGTTAGCTGGGTCTGTCTGAGACGTCCCGCCCCCATCCAAAGATTTCCCCCCCCCCTCGGAGAGGGAGCAGGGGGAGATTTTCTAGAATGTTCCCAGGGATGAGGGGGTTTCAGTTGATGCGGAGAGACTGGGAGAAGCTGCGATCGTTCCCCTCGGAGCAGGGAAGGTTAAGGGGGAGATTGAATCGAGACGTTCAGAATCAGGAAGGGTTTGGATGAGAGTGAATCAGGAGAAAGTGTTTCCAGTGTCAGGAGGGTGGGTAACCAGAGGGGGGCGGGGGACACAGATTGAAGAGAATCGGGGAAAGACCCAGAGGGGGAGATGAGGAGAATGTTTTTTTGCGAGTTGTTGTGATCTGGAAGGCGCTGCTTGAAAGGGCGGTGGAAGCAGATTCAACAGGAACTTTCCAAAGGTGGGGGAAATACTGGAAAAGGAGAGATTTGCAGGGCTGTGGGGGAAAGGGGGGGAGGGGGGAGTAATTGGATAGATCTAGCAAAGAGCCGGCACAGGAAGGATGGGCCGAATGGCCTTTTTGAGTCAGAGATTCTATGCCGGGCAGCGTCCTGAGCATCCATGGCGCTCCCAGGCCCAGGAGAATATCAAATACATTACTACCAATGGAATTCGAGACAGCCATATCACCCATACCTACAACAAAAACAGATATTCAACCAGGTTACACCACGGTGCAGAGACTGCCTCATCACAAACTGGAAAGCCCACCTTCGAGGGCAAGTTGCTAATCTACCCCTGTATCTGGGGAGGTCTCTCTAACCCCCCTCTCTCTCACACGCACTCCTGTATCTGGGGTGGTCTCTCTAACCCCCTCCTCTCACACGCACTCCTGTATCTGGGGTGGTCTCTCTAACCCCCCTCTCTCTCTCTCACACTCCTGTATCTGGGGAGGTCTCTCTAATCCTCTCTCTCTCTCTCACACTCCTGTATCTGGGGAGGTCACTCTAACCCCCTCTCTCTCTCTCTCACACTCCTGTATCTGGGGAGGTCTCTCTAATCCTCTCTCTCTCTCTCACACTCCTGTATCTGGGGAGGTCACTCTAACCCCTCTCTCTCTCTCACACTCCTGTATCTGGGGAGGTCTCTCTAACCCCTCTCTCTCTCTCACACTCCTGTATCTGGGGAGATCTCTCTAACCCCCCTCTCTCTCACACACACTCCTGTATCTGGGGAGGTCTCACTAACCCCTCTCTCTCTCACACTCCTGTATCTGGGGAGGTCTCTCTAACCCCTCTCTCTCTCACACACACTCCTGTATCTGGGGAGGTCTCTCTAACCCCTCTCTCTTTCTCACACTCCTGTATCTGGGGAGATCTCTCTAACCCCCCTCTCTCTCACACACACTCCTGTATCTGGGGAGGTCTCACTAACCCCTCTCTCTCTCTCACACACACTCCTGTATCTGGAGAGGTCTCTCTAACCCCTCTCTCTCTCTCACACAATCCTGTATCTGGGGAGGTCTCTCTAACCCCCCTTTCTCTCTCTCACACTCCTGTATCTGGGGAGGTCTCTCTATCCTCCCTTTCTCTCACACAATCCTGTATCTCGAGAGGTCTCTCTAACCCCCCTCTCTCTCACACACACTCCTGTGTCTGGGGAGGTCTCACTAACCCCCTCTCTCTCACACACACTCCTGTATCTGGGGAGGTCTCTCTAACCCCCCTCTCTCACACACACTCCTGTATCTGGGGAGGTCTCACTAACCCCCCTCTCTCTCACACACACTCCTGTATCTGGGGAGGTCTCTCTAACCCCCCTCTCTCTCACACACTCCTGTATCTGGGGAGGTTTCTCTAACCCCTCTCTCTCTCTCTCTCACACTCCTGTATCTGGGGAGTCTCTCTAACCCCCCTCTCTCTCACACAATCCTGTATCTCGGGAGGTCTCTCTAACCCCCCTCTCTCTCACACACAATCCTGTATCTGGGGAGGTCTCTCTAACCCACCCTCTCTCTCTCACACACTCCTGTATCTGGGAGGTCTCTCTAACCCCCCTCTCTCTCACACACTCCTGTATCTGGAGAGGTCTCTCTAACCCCCTCTCTCACACACTCCTGTATCTGAAGAGGTTCTCTCTAACCCCCCCTCTCTCTCACACACTCCTGTATCTGGGGAGGTCTCTCTAACCCCCCCTCTCTCTCACACACTCCTGTATCTGGGGAGGTCTCTCTAACCCCCCTCTCTCTCACACACACTCCTGTATCTGGGGAGGTCTCTCTGACCCCCTCTCTCTCACACACAATCCTGTATCTGGGGAGGTCTCTCTCACCCCCCCTCTCTCACACACTCCTGTATCTGGGGAGGTCTCTCTAACCCCCCTCTCTCTCACACACTCCTGTATCTGGAGAGGTCTCTCTAACCCCCCTCTCTCACACACTCCTGTATCTGGAGAGGTCTCTCTAACCCCCCTCTCTCTCACACACTCCTGTATCTGGGGAGGTCTCTCTAACCCCCCTCTCTCTCACACACTCCTGTATCTGGGGAGGTCACTCTGACCCCCCTCTCTCTCACACACTCCTGTATCTGGGGAGGTCTCTCTAACCCCCCTCTCTCACACACTCCTGTATCTGGAGAGGTCTCTCTAACCCCCCTCTCTCTCACACACTCCTGTAGCTGGGGAGGTCTCTCTAACCCCTCTCTCTCTCTCTCTCTCTCACACTCCTGTATCTGGGGAGGTCTCTCTAACCCCCCTCTCTCTCACACACTCCTGTATCTGGGGAGGTCTCTCTAACCCCCCTCTCTCTCACACACTCCTGTATCTGGAGAGGTCTCTCTAACCCCCTTCTCTCTCTCACACTCCTGTATCTGGGGAGGTCTCTCGAACCCCCCATCTCTCTCTCACACTCCTGTATCTGGGGAGGTCACTCTGACCCCCCTCTCTCTCTATCACACACTCCTGTATCTGGGGAGGTCACTCTATCCCCCTCTCTCTCTCACACTCCTGTATATGGGGTGGTCTCTCTAATCATCTCTCTCTCTCTCACACTCCCTGTATCTGGGGAGGTCACTCTAACCCCCCTCTCTCTCTCTCACACTCCTGTATCTGGGGAGGTCTCTCTAATCCTCCCTTTCTCTCACACAATCCTGTATCTGGGAGGTCTCTCTAACCCTCCTCTCTCGCACACACTCCTGTATCTGGGGAGGTCTCTCTAACCCCCCTCTCTCTCTCTCACACTCCTGTATCTGGGGAGGTCTCTCTAACCCCCTCTCTCTCTCACACACTCCTGTATCTGGGGAGATCTTGCTAACCCCTCTCTCTCTCTCACACTCCTGTATCTGGGGAGGTCTCTCTAACCCTCTCTCTCTCTCACACACACACTCCTGTATCTGGGGAGATCTTGCTAACCCCTCTCTCTCTCTCACACACTCCTGTATCTGGGGAGGTCTCTCTAACCCCTTCTCTCTCTCTCACACTCCTGTATCTGGGGAGGTCTCTCTAACCCCCCTCTCTCTCACACACACCCCTGTATCTGGGGAGATCTCTCTAACCCCCTTCTCTCTCTCTCACACACTCCTGTATCTGGGGAAGATCTCGCTAACCCCCCTCTCTCTCTCACACACACACTCCTGTATCTGGGGAGATCTCTCTAACCCCTCTCTCTCTCTCTCACACAAGCCTGTATCTGGGGAGGTCTCTCTAACCCTCTCTCTCTCTCACACACACTCCTGCATCTGGGGAGATCTCTCTAATCCTCTCTCTCTCTCGCACACACTCCTGTATCTGGTAGTCTCTCTAACCCCCTATCTCTCTCACACACTCCTGTATCTGGGGAGGTCTCTCTAATTCTCCCTCTCTCTCACACACACAATCCTGTATCTGGGGAGGTCTCTCTAACCCCCCTCTCTCTCTCTCTCTCTCACACTCCTGTATCTGGGGAGGTCTCTCTAACCCCCCTCTCTCTCACACACACACTCCTGTATCTGGGGAGGTCTCTCTAACCCCTCTCTCTCTCTCTCACACACTCCTGTATCTGGAGAGGTCTCTCTAACCCCTCTCTCTCTCTCTCACACACTCCTGTATCTGGGGAGATCTCTCTAACCCCTCTCTCTCTCTCTCACTCACACTCCTGTATCTGGGGAGGTCTCTCTAACCCCCCTCTCTCTCTCTCTCTCACACACACACTCCTGTATCTGGGGAGGTCTCTCCAATCCCCCTCTCTCTCACACACACTCCTGTATCTGGGGAGATCTTGCTAACCCCCCTCTGCCTCTCTCACACACACACTCCTGTATCTGGGGAGGTCTCTCTAACCCCCTTCTCTCTCTCACACACACTCCTGTATCTGGGGAGGTCTCTCTAACCCCCTTCTCTCTCTCACACACACTCCTGTATCTGGGGAGATCTCGCTAACGCCCCCCCCCCCCCCCCCGTCTCTCTCTCTCTCTCTCTCACACACACACATTCCTGTATCTGGGGAGGTCTCTCTAGCCCCTCTCTCTCTCTCACACACACTCCTGTATCTGAAGAGGTCTCTCTAACCCCCTCTATCTCATACTCCCCTGTATCTGGGGAGGTCTCTCTAACCCCCTCTCACTCTCTCTCTCACTCACACACTGCTGTATCTGGTAGTCTCTCTAACCCTCCTATATGTGGGGAAGTCTCTCTAACCCCCTCTATCTCATATTCCCCTGTATCTGGGGAGGTCTCCCTAACCACTTCTCTCTCTCTCACACTCCTGTATCTGGGGCTGGAGGAGGTTCCAGAAATAGGGAGGGGGTGTAGGGGCTGGAGGGGGTTACAGAGATAGGGAGGGGGTGTAGGGGCTGGAGGAAGTTACAGAAATAGGGAGGTGGTGTAGGGGCTGGAGGGGGTTACAGAGATAGGGAGGGGGTGTAGGGGGCTGGAGGGGGTTACAGAGATAGGGAGGGGGTTGGAGGGGGCTGGAGGAGGTTACAGAGATAGGGAGGGGGTGTAGGGGCTGGAGGAGGTTACAGAGATAGGGAGGGGGTGTAGGGGCTGGAGGAGGTTACAGAGATAGGGAGGGGGTGTAGGGGCTGGAGGAGGTGATAGAGATAGGGAGGGGGTGTAGGGCTGGAGGAGGTGATAGAGATAGGGAGGGGGTGTAGGGCTGGAGGAGGTTACAGAGATAGGGAGGGGGTGTAGGGCTGGAGGAGGTTACAGAGATAGGGAGGAGGTGTGGGGGCTGGAGGGGGTTACAGAGATGGGGAGGGTATGTGGGGGCTGGAGGGGGTTACAGAGATAGGGAGGGGGTGTGGGGGCTGGAGGAGGTTACAGAGATAGGGAGGGGATGTAGGGGCTGGAGGAGGTTACAGAGATAGGGAGGGGGTGTAGGGGCTGTAGGGGGTTACAGAGATAGGGAGGGGGTGTAGGGGCTGCAGGGGGTTACAGAGATAGGGAGGGGGTGTAGGGGCTGGAGGGAGTTACAGAGATAGGGAGGGGGTGTAGGGGCTGGAAGAGGTTACAGAGACAGGGAGGGGGTGTAGGGGCTGGAGGAGGTTACAGAGATAGGGAGGGGGTGTCGGGGCTGGAAGAGGTTACAGAGATAGGGAGGGGGTGTGGGGGCTGGAGGAGGTTACAGAGATAGGGAGGGGGTGTAGGGGCTGGAGGGGGTGACAGAGATAGGGAGGGGTGTAGGGGCTGGAGGAGGTTACAGAGATAGGGAGGGGGTGTAGGGGCTGGAGGAGGTTACAGAGATAGGGAGTGGGTGTAGGGGCTGGAGGGGGTTACAGAGATAGGGAGTGGGTGTAGGGGCTGGAGGAGGTTACAGAGATAGGGAGTGGGTGTAGGGGCTGGAGGAGGTTACAGAGATAGGGAGGGGGTGTAGGGGCTGGAGGAGGTTACAGAGATAGGGAGGGGTGTGGGGGCTGGAGGGGTGACAGAGATAGGGAGGGGGTTGGAGGAGGGATTTAAAAAGGAGGGAATTGCTGGTTCCCTCTGTGCGGAGCTCAGCACCACCCCCCCCGGTCACTGACCCACTGACCGCTCGATACAGACCTTGTCTTGCCACAATCAGACTGGCCATGCAGTCCGGAACGCTGGTCCCCGCCGCCAGGAATGTGATTCCCATTATCACATCCGGAATTTCCAGAGAATATCCAATTATTGTTACCTGGACAACAGCAACAAACAAACCACTGTCAAACACTCCCAGGACAGGTACAGCACGGGGTTAGATACAGAGTAAAGCTCCCTCTACACTGTCCCCCATCAAACACTCCCAGGACAGGTACAGCACGGGGTTAGATACAGAGTAAAGCTCCCTCTACACTGTCCCCCATCAAACACTCCCAGGACAGGTACAGCACGGGTTAGATACAGAGTAAAGCTCCCCTCTACACTGTCCCCATCAAACACTCCCAGGACAGG
>NW_027591452.1:47500-62500 GCF_964213995.1 Mustelus asterias | reverse complement strand
CATCCAGGCAAGTGGGGAGTATTCCATCACACTCCTGACTTGTGCCTTGTAGATGGTGGACAGGCTTTGGGGAGTCAGGAGGTGAGTTACTCTCCGCAGGATTCCCAGCCTCTGACCTGCTCTGGGAGCCACAGTATTTATATGGCTGGGTCCAGCTCAGTTTCTGCTCAATGGGAACCCCCAGGATGTTGATAATGGGGGATTCAGTGATGGTAACCCCCAGGATGTTGATAGTGGGGGGATTCAGTGATGGTGACCCCCAGGATGTTGATAGTGGGGGATTCAGTGATGGTAACCCCCAGGATGTTGATAGTGGGGGATTCAGTGATGGTAACCCCCAGGATGTTGATAGTGGGGGATTCAGTGAATCCCATTGAATCTCAAGGGGAGCTGGTTGGAGCCTCTCTATTGGTGATGGTCATTGCCGGGCATTTGTGTGGCATGAATGCTATTTGCCCCTTGCCAGCCCGAGCCTGGATATTGTCCAGGTCCTGCTGCCTTTGGACACAGCTCCAGGGACCCGGGTTCGATTCCCGGCTCGGGTCACTGTCTGTGCGGAGTCTGCACGTTCTCCCCGTGTCTGCGTGGGTTTCCTCCGGGTGCTCCGGTTTCCTCCCACATCCAAAAAACGTGTGGGTTAGGTGGATTGGCCGTGCTAAATTGCCCCTTAGTGTCAGGGGGATTAGCAGGGTAAATATGTGGGGTTACGGGGATAGGGCCTGGGTGGGATTATGGTCGGTGCAGACTCGATGGGCCGAATGGCCCCCTTCTGCACTGCAGGATCCTATGAGAAAGGGACAGAGACAGAGAGATGATCTTTTCCAGTCGTGGTGTGCTGTCACTGGAATCTCAATCTCAACAAGTGGAACCTGGCAGCAGGCAGCGACTCTGTCTGTCCAGTCAGCAGGGTCCAGACCCAGGGTCGGGAGGTCAGAGCAAACATGTCCCACCCACCCCCCCCCCCCACTCCCACAGCGGGACGGAGACACGGAGCAGCGCCATGGGCTGGTTAGGCCTGGCCGTGTACCCCTCCCTCCCCTCCCCCCCAGGCCATGTATCCCTCCCTCCCTCCCTCCCCCCTAGGCCGTGTACCCCTCACCCCCTCCCCCGCAGACCATGTACCCATCACCCCCTCCCCCCAGACCACGTACCCCTCACCCCCTCCCCCCCAGGCTGTGTACCCCTCACCCTCTCCCCCCAGGCCGTGTACACCTCAGACCACTCCCCTCCCCAACGGACTTGACCGAGTGATCCTGAGGCCACGTGTCCCCCCCCAGGGAGGCATGGAGTCAGCAGAGTAGGCCGCAAATGCAACCTGGGACTTTCTTACTGCGTCTGCTGGGGTGGATGGATGATCCGACCTACGATTCTCACCAACCGTTACAGATGCCCCATAGAAAGCATCCTTTCTGGTTGTATCACAGCTTGGTCTGGGCTCCTGCTCTGCCCAAGACCGCAAGGAACTACAAAAGGGTCGTGAATGTAGCCCAATCCATCACGCAAACCAGCCTCCCATCCATTGACTCTGTCTACACTTCCCGCTGCCCGGGGGAAAAGCAGCCAGCAAAATCAAGGACCCCCACGCACCCCCGGACATTCTCCCTTCCACCTTCTTCCGTCGGGAAAAAGATACAAAAGTCTGAGGTCACGGACCGACCGACTCAAGAACAGCTTCTTCCCTGCTGCTGTCAGACTTTTGAATGGACCTACCTCGCATTAAGTTGATCTTTCTCTACACCCTAGCTATGACTGTAACACTACATTCTGCACCCTCTCCTTTCCTTCTCTATGAACGGTATGCTTTGTCTGTATAGCGCGCAAGAAACAATACTTTTCACTGTATGTTAATACATGTGACAATAATAAATCAAATCAGATCCTACCTCATTGATCAGCATTCGACCGGCCATGCTGAGGCGAGTCTTCGGCCCAAAGTGTCGTGTAATCATAATCCGTAAACCAGCCTCGGGAAAGGTCAACTTGTGAGGAGAGGTCAGAAAGAGTTCATCCACCATCAACACAGAACCATTCCCATCCCCACGGCCTGAGATTGGGAAAAACACAGGGTAAGATACAGAGTAAAGGTCCCTCTACACTGTCCCCCATCAAACACTCCCAGGACAGGTACAGCACGGGGTTAGATACAGAGTAAAGGTCCCTCTACACTGTCCCCATCAAACACTCCCAGGACAGGTACAGCACGGGGTTAGATACAGAGTAAAGCTCCCTCTACACTGTCCCCCATCAAACACTCCCAGGACAGGTACAGCACGGGGTTAGATACAGAGTAAAGCTCCCTCTACACTGTCTCCATCAAACACTCCCAGGACAGGTACAGCACGGGGTTAGATACAGAGTAAAGCTCCCTCTACACTGTCCCCCATCAAACACTCCCAGGACAGGTACAGCACGGGGGTTAGATACAGAGTAAAGCTCCCTCTACACGGTCCCCCCATCAAACACTCCCAGGACAGGTACAGCATGGGGTTAGATACAGAGTAAAGCTCCCTCTACACTGTCCCCCATCAAACACTCCCAGGACAGGTACAGCACGGGGTGAGATACAGAGTAAAGCTCCCTCTACACTGTCCCCCATCAAACATTCCAAGGACAGCTACAGCACGGGGTTAGATACAGAGTAAAGCTCCCTCTACACTGTCCCCCATCAAACACTCCCAGGACAGGTACAGCACGGGGTTAGATACAGAGTAAAGATCCCTCTACACTGTCCCCATCAAACACTCCCAGGACAGGTACAGCACGGGGTTAGATACAGAGTAAAGCTCCCTCTACACTGTCCCCCATCAAACACTCCAAGGACAGCTACAGCACGGGGTTAGGTACAGAGTAAAGCTCCCTCTACACTGTCCCCATCAAACACTCCCAGGACAGGTACAGCACGGGGTTAGATACAGAGTAAAGCTCCCTCTGCACTGTCCCCCATCAAACACTCCCAGGACAGGTACAGCACGGGGTTAGATACAGAGTAAAGCTCCCTCTACACTGTCCCCCATCAAACACTCCCAGGACAGGTACAGCACGGGGTTAGATACAGAGTAAAGCTCCCTCTGCACTGTCCCCCATCAAACACTCCCAGGACAGGTACAGCACGGGGTTAGATACAGAGTAAAGCTCCCTCTACACTGTCCCCCATCAAACACTCCCAGGACAGGTACAGCACGGGGGTTAGATACAGAGTAAAGCTCCCTCTACACGGTCCCCCCATCAAACACTCCCAGGACAGGTACAGCACGGGGTTAGATACAGAGTAAAGCTCCCTCTACACTGTCCCCCATCAAACACTCCCAGGACAGGTACAGCACGGGGGTTAGATACAGAGTAAAGCTCCCTCTACACTGTCCCCCATCAAACACTCCCAGGACAGGTACAGCACGGGGTGAGATACAGAGTAAAGCTCCCTCTACACTGTCCCCCATCAAACACTCCAAGGACAGCTACAGCACGGGGTTAGATACAGAGTAAAGCTCCCTCTACACTGTCCCTCATCAAACACTCCCAGGACAGGTACAGCACGGGGTTAGATACAGAGTAAAGCTCCCTCTACACTGTCCCCATCAAACACTCCCAGGACAGGTACAGCACGGGGTTAGATACAGAGTAAAGCTCCCTCTACACTGTCCCCCATCAAACACTCCAAGGACAGCTACAGCACGGGGTTAGATACAGAGTAAAGCTCCCTCTACACTGTCCCCATCAAACACTCCCAGGACAGGTACAGCACAGGGTTAGATACAGAGTAAAGCTCCCTCTGCACTGTCCCCCATCAAACACTCCCAGGACAGGTACAGCACGGCGTTAGATACAGAGTAAAGCTCCCTCTACACTGTCCCCCATCAAACACTCCCAGGACAGGTACAGCACGGGGTTAGATACAGAGTAAAGCTCCCTCTGCACTGTCCCCCATCAAACACTCCCAGGACAGGTACAGCACGGGGTTAGATACAGAGTAAAGCTCCCTCTACACTGTCCCCATCAAACACTCTCTGGACAGGTACAGCACGGGGTTCGATACAGAGTAAAGCTCCCTCTACACTGTCCCCCATCAAACACTCCCAGGACAGGTACAGCACGGGGTTAGATACAGAGTAAAGCTCCCTCTACACTGTCCCCATCAAACACTCCCAGGACAGGTACAGCACGGGGTTAGATACAGAGTAAAGCTCCCTCTACACTGTCCCCCATCAAACACTCCCAGGACAGGTACAGCACGGGGTTAGATACAGAGTAAAGCTCCCTCTACACTGTCCCCCATCAAACACTCCCAGGACAGGTACAGCACGGGGTTAGATACAGAGTAAAGCTCCCTCTACACTGTCCCCCATCAAACACTCCCAGGACAGGTACAGCACGGGGTTAGATACAGAGTAAAGCTCCCTCTACACTGTCCCCCATCAAACACTCCCAGGACAGGTACAGCACGGGGTTAGATACAGAGTAAAGCTCCCTCTGCACTGTCCCCCATCAAACACTCCCAGGACAGGTACAGCACGGGGTTAGATACAGAGTAAAGCTCCCTCTACACTGTCCCCCATCAAACACTCCCAGGACAGGTACAGCACGGGGTTAGATACAGAGTAAAGCTCCCTCTACACTGTCCCCCATCAAACACTCCCAGGACAGGTACAGCACGGGGTTAGATACAGAGTAAAGCTCCCTCTACACTGTCCCCCATCAAACACTCCCAGGACAGATACAGCACGGGGTTAGATACAGAGTAAAGCTCCCTCTACACTGTCCCCCATCAAACACTCCCAGGACAGGTACAGCACGGGGTTAGATACAGAGTAAAGCTCCCTCTACACTGTCCCCCATCAAACACTCCCAGGACAGGTACAGCACGGGGTTAGATACAGAGTAAAGCTCCCTCCACACTGTCCCCCATCAAACACTCCCAGGACAGGTACAGCATGGGGTTAGATACAGAGTAAAGCTCCCTCTACACTGTCCCCCATCAAACACTCCCAGGACAGGTACAGCACGGGGTTAGATACAGAGTAAAGCTCCCTCTACACTGTCCCCCCATCAAACACTCCCAGGACAGGTACAGCACGGGGTTAGATACAGAGTAAAGCTCCCTCTACACTGTCCCCCATCAAACACTCCCAGGACAGGTACAGCACGGGGTTAGATACAGAGTAAAGCTCCCTCTAACCTGAGTGCAGGATGACGAGTGTAGCTGAATATTTCTGTTTGTTCTCCCCTTGTTGCCCAGCTGTGTCCTCAGTTTCGGTTCTCTGGGTACGAAGGCAGCTCAATCCCTCAAAGTAACTCCGCATGCTGCTGTTATACCTGGGAACCAAGGGAGAACCCATCAGGTTACCTGGTCCATCATCCCACCCTGGTTCCCCCACAGCCCCTCCCTATCTCCGTAACCCCCTCCAGCCCCTACACCCCCTCCCTATCTCCGTAACCTCCTCCAGCCCCTACACCCCCTCCCTATCTCTGTAACCTCCTCCAGCCCCTGCACCCCCTCCCTATCTCTGTAACCTCCCCCAGCCCCTACACCCCCTCCCTATCTCTGTAACCCCCTCCAGCCCCCACACCCCCTCCCTATCTCTGTAACCTCCTCCAGCCCCTACACCCCCTCCCTATCTCTGTAACCCCCTCCAGCCCCTACACCCCCTCCCTATCTCTGTAACCTCCTCCAGCCCCTACACCCCCTCCCTATCTCCATAACCTCCTCCAGCTCCTACACCCCCTCCCTATCTCTGTAACCTCCTCCAGCCCCTACACCCCCTCCCTATCTCTGTAACCTCCTCCAGCCCCGACACCCCCTCCCTATCTCTGTAACCTCCTCCAGCCCCTACCACCCCTCCCTATCTCTGTAACCCCCTCCACCCCCGACACCCACTCCCTATCTCTGTAACCTCCTCCAGCCCCTACACCCCCTCCCTATCTCTGTAACCCCCTCCAGTCCCTACACCCCCTCCCTATCTCTGTAACCTCCTCCAGCCCCTACAGCCCCTCCCTATCTCTGTAACCCCCTCCAGCCCCTACACTCCCTCCCTATCTCTGTAACCTCCTCCACCCCCTACACCCACTCCCTATCTCTGTAACCCCCTCCAGCCCCGACACCCCCTCCCTATCTCTGTAACCCCCTCCAGCCCCTACACCCCCTCCCTATCTCTGTAACCCCCTCCAGCCCCTACACCCCCTCCCTATCTCTGTAACCCCCTCCAGCCCCGACACCCACTCCCTATCTCTGTAACCCCCTCCAGCTCCGACACCCCCTCCCTATCTCTGTAACCCCCTCCAGCCCCGACACCCACTCCCTATCTCTGTAACCCCCTCCAGCTCCGACACCCCCTCCCTATCTCTGTAACCCCCTCCAGCCCCTACACCCCCTCCCTATCTCTGTAACCCCCTCCAGCCCCTACAACCCCTCCCTATCTCTGTAACCTCCTCCAGCCCCCTACACCCCCTCCCTATCTCTGTAACCTCCTCCAGCCCCTACAACCCCTCCCTATCTCTGTAACCTCCTCCAGCCCCTTGGGGGAGGGAGGGACGTAAATCTGGGATTGAATGTGGGAAGTGGGCAGGAAGCTGGATAAGCACTTGAGGGAGAAAGGGACAGCAGGAGATGGCGGTGGAGGGAGATGGGAGGAAGCTTGTGTGGGACAGAAGCACCAGCTAGAGGGGCCGACTGGCCTGATTGTGTGCTGGAGATTTGATGTAATGCTGCCCTCTGGTGGTCACTGTCTGCACAACAACTGAATAAACCGAAAATAATTCAAAATATTTCAGAAAGAATAAGATTTTTGCATCTTACTTCATCACGATGATGTAGAGGACATACATCAGAGAGAGAAACAGCGCCTCCCACCTGGGAATACAGAAATAACAGCGTGATAATACTGTCAATAACAACATCCCCCATCCCTCCCGCTCCTATCCCTCCCTCGGGACATCCCACAGTGAAACACAGACCCTTCCCCATCTCTCCCGCTCCTATCCCTCCCTCGGGACATCCCACAGTGAAACACAGACCCCTCCGCCATCTCTCCCGCTCCTATCCCTCCCTCGGGACATCCCACAGTGAAACACAGACCCTTCCCCCATCTCTCCCGCTCCTATCCCTCCCTCGGGACATCCCACAGTGAAACACAGACCCTTCCCCCATCTCTCCCGCTCCTATCCCTCCCTCGGGACATCCCACAGTGAAACACAGACCCTTCCCCCATCTCTCCCGCTCCTATCCCTCCCTCGGGACATCCCACAGTGAATCACAGACCCTTCCCCCATCTCTCCCGCTCCTATCCCTCCCTCGGGACATCCCACAGTGAAACACAGACCCTTCCCCCATCTCTCCCACTCCTATCCCTCCCTCGGGACATCCCACAGTGAAACACAGACCCTTCCCCCATCTCTCCCGCTCCTATCCCTCCCTCGGGACATCCCACAGTGAAACACAGACCCCTCCCCCATCTCTCCCACTCCTATCCCTCCCTCGGGACATCCCACAGTGAATCACAGACCCTTCCCCTATCTCTCCCACTCCTATCCCTCCCTCGGGACATCCCACAGTGAAACACAGACCCCTCCCCCATCTCTCCCGCTCCTATCCCTCCCTCGGGACATCCCACAGTGAAACACAGACCCTTCCCCCATCTCTCCCGCTCCTATCCCTCCCTCGGGACATCCCACAGTGAAACACAGACCCTTCCCCCATCTCTCCCGCTCCTATCCCTCCCTCGGGACATCCCACAGTGAAACACAGACCCTTCCCCCATCTCTCCCGCTCCTATCCCTCCCTCGGGACATCCCACAGTGAATCACAGACCCTTCCCCCATCTCTCCCGCTCCTATCCCTCCCTCGGGACATCCCACAGTGAATCACAGACCCTTCCCCCATCTCTCCCACTCCTATCCCTCCCTCGGGACATCCCACAGTAAATCACAGACCCTTCCCCTATCTCTCCCACTCCTATCCCTCCCTCGGGACATCCCACAGTGAAACACAGACCCCTCCCCCATCTCTCCCGCTCCTATCCCTCCCTCGGGACATCCCACAGTGAATCACAGACCCTTCCCCTATCTCTCCCACTCCTATCCCTCCCTCGGGACATCCCACAGTGAAACACAGACCCCTCCCCCATCTCTCCCGCTCCTATCCCTCCCTCGGGACATCCCACAGTGAAATACCGAACACCTCCCCCATCCATCCAGCCCCTCTGTCCACCTCGGGAGATCCCAAAATGAGACACAGACCCCACCCCCAACTCTCCCGCTCCTATCCCTCCCTCAGGACGTCCCAAAGTGTTTCACACACAATGTAGGAGGTTTTTTTTGAGGTGTGCTCACTGTTGTAATGTGGGAAAGGCAGCAGCCAATTTACACACAGCAAGATCCCACACACAGCAATCTGATCATCACCCAGATCATCTGTTTTTAGTGATGTTGGTTTGAGGGAGAAATATTGGACTCAGGACACCGGGGAGATTCCGCCTCAACCCCGCCCCACCCCCGGGCTCTTCTTCCAATAGTGACCCTGAGATCTTTTACACCCACCCCGAGAGGGTAGACAGAGCCTCGGTTTAATGTCTCATCCTGAAAGACAGCAACTCCCCAACAGTGCGGCGCTCCCTCAGCACTGACCCTCCCACAGTGCGGCGCTCCCTCAGCACTGACCCTCCCACAGTGCGGCGCTCCCTCAGCACTGACCCTCCCACAGTGCGGCACTCCCTCAGCACTGACCCTCCCACAGTGCGGCGCTCCCTCAGCACCGACCCTCCCACAGTGCGGCACTCCCTCAGCACTGACCCTCCCACAGTGCGGCGCTCCCTCAGCACCGACCCTCCCACAGTGCGGCGCTCCCTCAGCACTGACCCTCCCACAGTGCGGCGCTCCCTCAGCACTGACCCTCCCACAGTGCGGCGCTCCCTCAGCACTGACCCTCCCACAGTGCGGCGCTCCCTCAGCACTGACCCTCCCACAGTGCGGCGCTCCCTCAGCACTGACCCTCCCACAGTGCGGCGCTCCCTCAGCACTGACCCTCCCACAGTGCGGCGCTCCCTCAGCACTGACCCTCCCACAGTGCGGCGCTCCCTCAGCACTGACCCTCCCACAGTGCGGCGCTCCCTCAGCACCGACCCTCCCACAGTGCGGCGCTCCCTCAGCACTGACCCTCCCACAGTGCGGCGCTCCCTCAGCACTGACCGTCCCACTTAGCCGTTGCTGAGTGAGTGGTTATTTATTTGGGATTTGGACTCACTCCCCACATCGGAATGTGATTGATAATTGGGAATTTCTGCCCCAAATTCGTCCCAAATTGTTGTCGACAATTTCCTCTTGAAGGAGATTGGATTGACTCGAGTTTGTTACCTCTGAGCACTCACCAGAAAACCTTCTCATCATGAATGACCTGTGATGGAAACAGAGTCCATGATTAATAGAAACGTAGAGGATAGGAGCAGGAGGAGGCCATTCGGCCCTTCGAGCCTGCTCCCCCATTCATCACCATCATGGCTGATCATCCAACCCAATAACCTAATCCTGCTTTCTCCCCGTAACCTTTGATCCCGTTCGCCCCCAAGTGCTCTATCCAGCCGCCTCTTGAATACATTCAATGTTTTGGCATCAACTACTTCCTGTGGGAATGAATTCCACAGGCTCACCGGGTGAGGAAATGTCTCCTCACCTCCGTCCTAAATGGTCTACCCCGAATCCTCAGACTGTGACCCCTGGACTCCCCCCACCATCGGGAACATCCTCCCTGCATCTACCCTGTCTAGTCCTGTTAGAATTTTATAAGTCTCTGTGAGATCCCCCCTCGTTCACTGAATCACAGAAACCCTACAGTACAGAAGGAGGCCATTCAGCCCATCGAGCCTGACCGACCACAATCCCACCCCCCAGGCCCTATCCCCTCAACCCCACACATTTACCCGCTAATCCCTCTCATCTACGCATCCTGGGACACTAAGGGGCAATTTAGCACGGCCAATGCACCCTAACCAGCACGTCTTTCGGACTGTGGGAGGAAACCGGAGCACCCGGAGGAAACCCACGCAGACACGGGGAGAACGTGCAGACTCCACACAGACAGTGACCCGAGGCCGGGAATCGAACCCAGGCCCCTGGCGCTGTGAGGCAGCAGTGCGAACCCACTCTGTCACCCCTGAACTGCCATCTGAACTCCAGTGAAAACAATCCTAACCTGGTCAATCTCTCCTCATACATCAGTCCCGCCATCCCCGGAATCAGCCTGGTAAACCTTCGCTGCACTCCCTCGAGAGCAAGAACATCCTTCCTCAGAAAAGGAGACCAAAACTACACACAATACTCTCGGTGTGGCCTCACCAAGGTCCTGTATAACTACAGCGACAAGACTAAATAATGTGGACACAATTTAAAATACAAATTCAGTCGAGTCCACATTCAGACTCCTATTTATTGACCACAGCTCAGCCTTCAACACCATTATTCCCACAAAACTCATCTCCAAACTCTGTGGCCTGGGCCTCGGCTCCTCCCTCTGCGACTGGATCCTGAACTTCCTAACCCACAGACCACAATCAGTAAGGATCGGCAACAACACCTCCTCCACGATCATCCTCAACACCGGTGCCCCACAAGGCTGTGTTCTCAGCCCCCTACTATACTCCTTATACACCTATCACTGTGCGGCCAAATTCCCCTCCAACTCCATTTTCAAGTTTGCTGACGACACCACCGTAGTGGGTCGGATCTCAAACAATGACGAGACAGAGTACAGGAATGAGATAGAGAATCTGGTGAACTGGTGCGGCAACAATAATCTCTCCCTCAATGTCAACAAGACGAAGGAGATTGTCATCGACTTCAGGAAGTGTAAAGGAGAACATGCTCCTGTCTACATCAACGGGGACAAAGTAGAAAGGGTCGAGAGCTTCAGGTTTTTAGGTGTCCAGATCACCAACAACCTGTCCTGGTCCCCCCCATGCCGACACTATAGTTAAGAAAGCCCCACCAACGCCTCTACTTTCTCAGAAGACTGAGGAAATTTGGCATGTCCGCTACGACTCTCACCAACTTTTACAGATGCCCCATAGAAAGCATTCTTTCCGGTTGTATCACAGCTTGGTCTGGGGCTCCTGCTCTGCCCAAGACCGCAAGGAACTACAAAAGGTTGTGAATGTAGCCCAATCCATCACGCAAACCCAGCCTCCCATCCATTGACTCTGTCTACACTTCCCGCTGCCTCGGGGAAAAGCAGCCAGCATAATTAAGGACCCCACACACCCCGGACATTCTCTCTTCCACCTTCTTCCGTCGGGAAAAAGATACAAAAGTCTGAGGTCACGTACCGACCGACTCAAGAACAGCTTCTTCCCTGCTGCCGTCAGACTTTTGAATGGACCTACCTCGCATTGAGTTGATCTTTCTCTACACCCTAGCTATGACTGTAACACTACATTCGGCACCCTCTCCTTTCCTTCTCTATGAACGGTATGCTTTGTCTGTGTCGCGCGCAAGAAACAATACTTTTCACTGTATCCCAATACATGTAACAATAATAAACCAAATCAAGTTCTCAAATCGTTCAGTCCCAACCTCAATCGGTCCTCAGCTGCGGAGTGAAATTGAGTTCCTGCAGATGTGAGGAGTTGTAAAAACTGCTGGAGGGAAAGAAAACAGTGCGAGGTCCCTTTAAAAGCTGGATTTTGAGTTCCCATCTGGGACGCAGAGTACACACCGACCCTTAGTCGCAGCATTTGTTTCGAGAGCCAAGCATCAGGATACCTTTGGTAACAGGCTTTTGCATTTTAACAGCCTATCAGTTTAAAAAGGACAATCGGCTACTGAGAACCTATTAGATTTGAATTTGACGTTGTTGGCAACCTCAGACCAATCGTGGTGTAAGAAAATTGCGAGGTCGTCGCCAGGATAAAGGCCAGAGCAGCCGCCATCTCGACAGAACATCTCCCGGGCCAGATCCAGATCAACTGAAGCGCTGCTCCTTCCTCAGGTGAGTCACTTGTTGAAGCGCTCCAAAAGCTCGTGATTCCAAATAAACCTGCTGGACTTTAACCTGGCGTTGTGAGGCTTCTTACTGTGACCCACCCCAGTCCAACGCCGGCATCTCCACATCAGATCAGCTGAAACAGTTCATTCTTAACTCTGTCATCATCAGATGTCTTTGAATAGAAGTCTCACAACACCAGGTTAAAGTCCAACAGGTTTATTTGGTAGCACAAGCCACAAGCTTTCGGAGCGCTGCTCCTTCGTCAGGTGAGTGAGGACTCGTGTTCACAAACAGGGCAAATAAAGACACAAACTCAATTTACAAAATAATGGTTGGAATGCGAGTCTTTACAGGTAATCAAGTCTTAAAGGTACAGACAATGTGTGTGGAGAGAGGGTTAAGCACAGGTTAAAGAGATGTGTATTGTCTCCAGACAGGACAGTTAGTGAGATTTTGCAGGCCCAGGCAAGTCGTGGGGGTTACAGATAGTGTGACATGAACCCAAGATCCCGGTTTAGGCCGTCCTCATGTGTGCGGAACTTGGCCATCAGTCTCTGCTCAGCAACTCTGCGCTGTCGTGTGTCGTGAAGGCCGCCTTGGAGATCTTGGAGACAACACACATCTCTTTAACCTGTGCTTAATGCTCTCTCCACTCACATTGTCTGTACCTTTAAGACTTGATTACCTGTAAAGACTCGCATTCCAACCATTACTTTGTAAATTGAGCTTGTGTCTCTATATGCCCTGTTTGTGAACAGAACTCCCACTCACCTGATGAAGGAGCGACACTCCGAAAGCTCGTGCTACCAAATAAACCTGTTGGACTTTAACCTGGTGTTGTGAGACTTCTTACTGTGTTTACTCCAATCCAACGCCGGCATCTCAACATCATAAATAGAACTCACCATTGAACCAGCGGGAATTACCAAAAGAGAAGGTTCACAAGGATGTTGCCGGGACTTGAGAAGCTGAGTTACAGAGAGAGATTGAATAGGTTGGGACTTTATTCCCTGGAGCGTAGAAGATTGAGGGGAGATTTGATAGAGGTGTATAAGATTTTGATGGGTATAGATAGAGTGAATGCAAGCAGGCTTTTTCCACTGAGGCTGGGGGAGAAAAAAACCAGAGGGCATGGGTTAAGGGTGAAAGGAGAAAGGTTTAAAGGGAATATTAGGAGGGGCTTCTTCACGCAGAGAGTGGTGGGAGTATGGAATGAGCTGCCGGATAAAGTGGTAAATGCACTTTTAACATTTAAGAAAAACTTGGACGGGTTCATGGATGAGAGGGGCGTGGAGGGATATGGTCCAAGTGCAGGTCAGTGGGACGAGGCAAAAAATGGTTCGGCACAGACAAGAAGGGACAAAAGGCCTGTTTCTGAGCTGTAATTTTCTATGGTTCAGACAGTGCTGATAGCGGACAACTCCAGATCTTTTCCAAGTCTGGTTGTACAGAGTTTTTTTTGAGAGTGATTAAGATTCTGTTCTTACTCTTTTGGTACTGAATGATCCTTGTCTTTATTTGAACAGCATTTCAGCCAAGCAATCACTGAATTAAATATGTTACCAGTTTAGTTAAAGTTCCTGGTTGGTTGTTAATTATTCACTTGAAGCGAGTTTCAGGTCATTATATTAACGATCTTTTACTCGTTAATGTAGCCCAGATAACACCTTTTCTTAGATCACAAAGCAAGATGAACAGAATAGCCTCTGCGTCGTAACAGTGAGAGACAGAGAGAGAGAGAGAGAAAACTCACCAACCAACTTACCAGAATGAGAGCGAGAATAGACAGGATATAGGAGACCGAATCTCGGAACAAACACCACCAAGTCAGGGGGACGTCCTGAAGAAAGACAGATGGATTGAGAGCATATCAATTAACAGTGAGAGTCAGTGTGTGTGGGACCCGTACCCCAGTGAGAGTCAGTGTGTGTGTGGGACCCGTACCCCAGTGAGAGTCAGTGTGTGTGGGACCCGTACCCCAGTGAGAGTCAGTGTGTGTGGGACCCGTACCCCAGTGAGAGTCGGTGTGTGTGGGACCCGTACCCCAGTGAGAGTCAGTGTGTGTGGAACCCGTACCCCAGTGAGAGTCAGTGTGTGTGGGACCCGTACCCCAGTGAGAGTCAGTGTGTGTGGAACCCGTACCCCAGTGAGAGTCAGTGTGTGTGGGACCCGTACCCCAGTGAGAGTCAGTGTGTGTGGAACCCGTACCCCAGTGAGAGTCAGTGTGTGTGGAACCCGTACCCCAGTGAGAGTCAGTGTGTGTGGGACCCGTACCCCAGTGAGAGTCAGTGTGTGTGGGACCCGTACCCCAGTGAGAGTCAGTGTGTGTGGAACCCGTATCCCAGTGAGAGTCAGTGTGTGTGGGACCCGTACCCCAGTGAGAGTCAGTGTGTGTGGGACCCGTACCCCAGTGAGAGTCAGTGTGTGTGGGACCCGTACCCCAGTGAGAGTCAGTGTGTGTGGAACCCGTACCCCAGTGAGAGTAAGTGTGTGTGGGACCCGTACCCCAGTGAGAGTCAGTGT
This sequence comes from Mustelus asterias, assembly GCF_964213995.1. Lineage (NCBI taxonomy): Eukaryota > Metazoa > Chordata > Chondrichthyes > Carcharhiniformes > Triakidae > Mustelus > Mustelus asterias. The sequence continues at coordinate 48,012 of NW_027591452.1, read as the reverse complement.
GTGTGGGACCCGTACCCCAGTGAGAGTCAGTGTGTGTGGGACCCGTACCCCAGTGAGAGTCAGTGTGTGTGGGACCCGTACCCCAGTGAGAGTCAGTGTGTGTGGAACCCGTACCCCAGTGAGAGTCAGTGTGTGTGAGACCCGTACCCCAGTGAGAGTCAGTGTGTGTGGGACCCGTACCCCAGTGAGAGTCAGTGTGTATGGGACCCGTACCCCAGTGAGAGTCAGTGTGTGTGTGGGACCCGAACCCCAGTGAGAGTCAGTGTGTGTGGGACCCAAACCCCAGTGAGAGTCAGTGTGTGTGGGACCCGTACCCCAGTGAGAGTCAGTGTGTGTGGAACCTGTACCCCAGTGAGAGTCAGTGTGTGTGGAACCCATACCCCAGTGAGAGTCAGTGTGTGTGGGACCCGTACCCCAGTGAGAGTCAGTGTGTGTGGGACCCATACCCCAGTGAGAGTCAGTGTGTGTGTGGGACCCGTACCCCAGTGAGAGTCAGTGTGTGTGGGACCCGT
>NW_027591452.1:30000-40000 GCF_964213995.1 Mustelus asterias | reverse complement strand
CGGCCAATCCACCTAACCCGCACATCTTTGGACACTAAGGGGCAATTTAGCATGGCCAATCCACCTAACCTGCACATCTTTGGACACCAAGGGGCAATTTAGCATGGCCAATCCACCTAACCCGCACATCTTTGGAGTGTGGGAGGAAACCGGAGCACCCGGAGGAAACCCACGCAGTCACGGGGAGAACGTGCAGACTCCGCACAGACAGTGACCCAAGCCGGGAATCGAACCCAGGTCCCAGGCGCTGTGAGGCAGCAGCGCTAACCGCTGTGCCACCGTGCTGCCCCTTTTCCAGTATCTCCCCCCTTTGGAAAGTTCCTGTTGAATCTGCTTCCACCGCCCTTTCAGGCAGCGCCTTCCAGATCACAACAACTCGCAAAAGAAAATTCCCCTCATCTCCCCCTCTGGTTCTTTCCCCGATTCTCTTCAATCTGTGTGTCCCCCCCTCTGGTTACCCACCCTCCTGACACTGGAAACACTTTCTCCTGATTCACTCTCATCCAAACCCTTCCTGATTCTGAACGCCTCGATTCAATCTCCCCCTTAACCTTCTCCGCTCCCAGGAGAACCATCCCAGCTTCTCCCCAGTCTCTCCGCATGAACTGAAGCCCCCTCATCCCTGGGAATATTCTAGAAAATCTCCCTCCGCACTCTCTCCCAGGCCTCGACATCCTTCCTAAAGTGTCGGGAGGCCCGGATTAGGGCCCAGTGCTCCAACCGGGATCTAACCCAGTGTTTACAAAGGCTTTCATATCATTTCCTTGCTGTTTTTCTCTGTGTCTCTATTTGGAGAGACAAGGATTGTGTTTAAAAACATTCCCAACTCCTTCCTGGTCAGATTATCTTCCCGAGACAGTTGGATGAGGTCCTGAACTTGACCATGTGGGCAATGGCGGGGGAGTGAGGGAAGAGGTAGGCCTCAGGCTTGGTCCATCATTGTCCTGGAGGCCTAACGACCGCTCCGCTCTGCTGGGGGGTGTGGGGTGATAGACCTTCACCCATCCCGACCCCGCGGTAGGGTGGGAGGGGGGGGCATGCGTTCTCGTTGCTTTTCAACAGCAGGGGGCATCTCAAGGGGCAATTAGGGATGGTGAATAAGGCCTGGCCTAGCAACACAGCCAGACTCTCGCCCTGAGAGTGGACGGGATAATACGTGGGATTGGTGTAGGAGACCGTATCCTCAAGAAGGGGGGATAACTAGGTGGCAGAGAAAGAGGCAACGTGAGTGCGGTAAACATAGAAACTAGAAGCAGGAGGAGACCATTCAGCCCTTCGATCCTGCCCCACCATTCATTCTGATCATGGCTGATCATCGAATTCAATATCCTGATTCCCCCCCTTTCCCCCCCATATCCCTCGATCCCTTTAGCCCCAAGAGCTGTATCTATGGACAGCACGGCGGCACAGTGGGTTAGCACTGCCGCCTCACAGCGCCAGGGACCCGGGTTCGATTCCCGGCTTGGGTCACTGTCTGTGCGGAGTTTGCACGTTCTCCCCGTGTCTGCGTGGGTTTCCTCCGGGTGCTCCGGTTTCCTCCCACAGTCTGAAAGACGTGCTGGTTAGGGTGCATTGGCCGTGCTAAATTCTCCCTCAGTGTACCCGAACAGGCGCCGGAGTGTGGGCGACTGGGGGAATTTCAACAGTAACTTCATTGCAGTGTTAATGTAAGCCTTACTTGTGACACTAATAAATAAACTTTAAACATTAATTTCTTCCTGAAATCACACAACGTTTTGGCCTCAATTACTTTCTGTGGGAGTGAACTCCACACATTCACCAGCCTCTGGGTGAAGAAATTTCTCCTCACCTCAGTTCTAAAAGGTTTACCCCTTATCCTCAAACTCTGACCCCCTAGTTCTGGACTCCCCCCACCATCGGGAACATTCTTTCTGAATCCACCCTGTCTAACCCTGTTAGAATTTTATAAGTTTCTATGAGATCCCCCTCTCACTCTTCTAAACTCCAGTGAATATAATCCTAACCGATCTCTCGCAAACAAACCTCCTTACACAGAAAACGTGCAGCAAAAAGGCGCCATTTTGTCTCTCTTGTTCTGTAAAGATGTCATCGGGGAATTCATGGATTCCTGAAGAAAATGGGAATGAAAGACAGTTAATACGTAGCTGGTACTTCAATACAGGTTCACCAACGTCCCTTTAGGGAAGGAATTCTGCCGTCCTTACCCCGGTCTGGCCTACATGTGACTCCAGAGCCACAGCAATGTGGGTGACTCTCAACTGCCCTCCAAGGGCAACTAGGGATGGGCAATAAATGCTGGGCCCAGCCAGCGACACCCATGGCCCAGGAATGAATTTTAAAATACAGATAAGTATGATGCGCACAGAGTTTAATCTGGACAAATGTGAGGTGATGCATTTTGGAAGATCTAATACAGATAGGAAATATACAGTAAATGGCAGAACCCTTCAGAGTATTGATAGGCAGAGGGATCTGGGTGTACAGGTACACAGGTCACTGAAAGTGGCAACGCAGGTGGAGAAGGTAGTCAAGAAGGCATACGGCATGCTTGCCTTCATCGGCCGGGGTATTGAGTTTAAACATTGGCAGGTCATGCTTCAGCTGTACAGAACCTTAGTTGAGGCCGCACATGGAATATAGTGTTCAATTCTGGTCGCCACACTACCAGAAGGATGTGGAGGCTTTGGAGAGGGTACAGAAAAGATTTACCAGGATGTTGCCTGGTCTGGAGGGCATTAGCTATGAGGAGAGGTTGGAGAAACTTGGTTTGTTCTCACTGGAGCGACGGAGGTTGAGGGGGAGACCTGATAGAAGTCTACAAGATTACGAGAGGCATGGACAGAGTGGATAGTCAGAAGCTTTTTCCCCCAGGGTGGTCACGTACCAACCGACTCAAGAACAGCTTCTTCCCTGCTGCTGTCAGACTTTTGAATGGAGCTACCTCGCATTAAGTTGATCTTTCTCCACACCCTAGCTATGACTGTAACACCACACTCATAGAAATCATAGAAACCCGACAGTGCAGAAGGAGGCCATTCGGCCCATCGAGTCTGCACCGACCACAATCCCGCCCAGGCCCTACCCCCTTATCCCTACATATTTTATCCGCTAATCCCTCTAATCTATGCATCCCAGGACACTAAGGGGCAATTTTTAACCTGGCCAAATCAACCTAACCCGCACATCTTTGGACTGTGGGAGGAAACCGGAGCACCCGGAGGAAACCCACGCAGACACGAGGAGAATGTGCAAACTCCACACAGACAAGTGACCCGAGCTGGGAATCGAACCCAGGTCCCTGGAGCTGTGAAGCAGCAGTGCTAACCACTGTGCCACCGTGCTGCCCTGGGGAAAAAGCTTCTGACTATCCATTCTGCACTCTCTCCTTTCCTTCTCTATGAACGGTATGCTTTGTCGGTATAGCGCGCAAGAAACAATACTTTTCACTGTATGTTAATATGTGACAAAAATAAATCAAATCAGAGGTGGTGCGGAGAGAGGGTGGGCGAGGCGGGTACAACAGGAACATTTAAAATGCATTGGGATAAGGACATGGATGGGGAAGGATTGGGGGATAGGGCGCCAAACACGGACAATTGGGACGAGCTGGGATGGACGGAAGGGCCTGTTTCCATGCTGTATTATTCTGTGACTCTATCCCATTCCACATAGCACCCGATGTTCCAATTCCAAGGATCAGGAATTCTGTGCAGTATTCCCAGGAGCCGCTGGGAGAGCGGCCACAAGAGGGCAGAGAGCGAGTGCACTGACTTGGAAAGGGTTAACGGAAAAACAACACACAGGCAAATATTTCAGCAAAGGGCTGATATAAAAAGGGAAATTCTCAGATTGGCAGACAGAGCAGCTGAACTGTGTGACCCCCCGCAGATGCCTTTCCTAAAATAAAGGCATTTCAAACCACAATTCCATATTTAACACATGTTCCACACACACTGACTCTCACTGGGGTACGGGTCCCACACACACTGACTCTCACTGGGGTACGGGTCCCACACACACTGACTCTCACTGGGGTACGGGTCCCACACACACTGACTCTCACTGGGGTACGGGTCCCACACACACTGACTCTCACTGGGGTACGGGTTCCACACACACTGACTCTCACTGGGGTACGGGTTCCACACACACTGACTCTCACTGGGGTACGGGTTCCACACACACTGACTCTCACTGGGGTACGGGTCCCACACACACTGACTCTCACTGGGGTACGGGTCCCACACACACTGACTCTCACTGGGGTACGGGTCCCACACACACTGACTCTCACTGGGGTACGGGTTCCACACACACTGACTCTCACTGGGGTACGGGTCCCACACACACTGACTCTCACTGGGGTACAGGTTCCACACACACACTGACTCTCACTGGGGTACGGGTCCCACACACACTGACTCTCACTGGGGTACGGGTTTCACACACACTGACTCTCACTGGGGTACGGATCCCCACACACTGACTCTCACTGGGGTACGGGTCCCACACACACTGACTCTCACTGGGGTACGGGTCCCACACACACTGACTCTCACTGGGGTACGGGTCCCACACACACTGACTCTCACTGGGGTATGGGTTCCACACACACTGACTCTCACTGGGGTACGGGTCCCACACACACTGACTCTCACTGGGGTATGGGTTCCACACACACTGACTCTCACTGGGGTACGGGTCCCACACACACTGACTCTCACTGGGGTACGGGTCCCACACACACTGACTCTCACTGGGGTACGGGTCCCACACACACTGACTCTCACTGGGGTACGGGTCCCACACACACTGACTCTCACTGGGGTACGGGTCCCACACACACTGACTCTCTCTGGGGTACGGGTCCCACACACACTGACTCTCACTGGGGTACGGGTCCCACACACACTGACTCTCACTGGGGTACGGGTTCCACACACACTGACTCTCACTGGGGTACGGGTCCCCCACACACTGACTCTCACTGGGGTACGGGTTCCACACACACTGACTCTCACTGGGGTACGGGTTCCACACACACTGACTCTCACTGGGGTACGGGTCCCACACACACTGACTCTCACTGGGGTACGGGTCCCACACACACTGACTCTCACTGGGGTACGGGTCCCACACACACTGACTCTCACTGGGGTACGGGTCCCACACACACTGACTCTCACTGGGGTACGGGTCCCACACACACTGACTCTCACTGGGGTACGGGTTCCACACACACTGACTCTCACTGGGGTACGGGTCCCACACACACTGACTCTCACTGGGGTACGGATCCCACACACACTGACTCTCACTGGGGTACGGGTCCCACACACACTGACTCTCACTGGGGTACGGGTCCCACACACACTGACTCTCACTGGGGTACGGGTCCCACACACACTGACTCTCACTGGGGTACGGGTCCCACACACACTGACTCTCACTGGGGTACGGGTTCCACACATACACTGACTCTCAGAGGCTGGTGTCTCTCAAGCTCCCAGTAACTGCCTGGAATATTGTTTGTGTGTGCGCAAAACGTGGCGAGATTGGGTCATCAGTTGGAGGGATCTATTCATCTCCGTCTTGGAGAACTGAGCTTGGCACAGGATCTGTGGGGTGGTGTTGGGGGAACAGGGGGGGGGAGCCTGGCTTTTGGAATGGCAATGTTTTGATTGCAGATTCCTTGCCGTGGTAAATATTGACTCTGAGCTTAATCTCTGTACTCCATCACCCGCTCAGCGATCCTCCACTGTCTTTCCAGTGGAGTTCACCCTCACCTCTTCCTTATTCTTCAAGCACTCTTTTTAAAATTCATTCTTGGTTCATGGGCGTTGCTAGCTGGTCCAGTGGTTATTACCCACCCCTCATTGCCCCTTGAGAAGGTGTTGGGTGAGCTGCCATCTTGAACCCGCTGCAGTCCCAAGCTGAGAGGGGCGAAGTATAACTCGGATATCAGAGGGATGTTTTTTACACAGAGGGTGGTGGGGGCCTGGAATGCGCTGCCAAGTAGGGTGGTGGAGGCAGACACGCTGACATCGTTTAAGACTTACCTGGATAGTCACATGAGCAGCCTGGGAATGGAGGGATACAAACGAATGGTCCAGTTGGACCAAGGAGCGGCACAGGCTTGGAGGGCCGAAGGGCCTGTTTCCTATGCTGTACTGTTCTTTGTTCTAATGTAGGTACACCCACAGTGCTGTTAGGGAGGGAGTTCCAGGATTGTGATTGGTCATCAGTCAGTCCCCGTGTGGTGTAGGTACACCCACTATGCTGTTAGGGAGGGAGTTCCAGGATTTTGACCCAGCCACAGTAGAGGAACGGTCGATATGTTTCCAAGTCGGGATGGTGAGTGGCTCGGAGGGGGAACTTGCAGGTGGGGGTGTTCCCCATGTGTCTGCTGCCCCCCCCCTTGTCCTTCTAGATGGTAGAGGCGGTGGGTTTGGAAGGTGCTGTGGGAGGAGCCTTGGTGAGTCGCTGCGGGGCATCTTGTAGACGGTTCACACGGCTGTCACTGTGAATCGGGGGTGGAGGGAGTGAGTGTTTGTGGTTAGCGTGTCGATCGAGCGGGGCTGCTTTGTCCTGGATGGTGTCGAGCTTCTTGAGTGTTGTTGGAGCCGCACCCACTATCAACATCCTGGGGGTTCCCATTGAGCAGAAACTGAGCTGGACCCAGCCATATAAATACTGTGGCTCCCAGAGCAGGTCAGAGGCTGGGAATCCTGCGGAGAGTAACTCACCTCCTGACTCCCCAAAGCCTGTCCACCATCTACAAGGCACAAGTCAGGAGTGTGATGGAACACTCCCCACTTGCCTGGATGGGTGCGGCTCCAACAACACTCAAGAAGCTCGACACCATCCAGGACAAAGCAGCCCCGCTCGGTCGACACGCTAACCACAAACACTCACTCCCTCCACCCCCGACGCACAGTGACAGCCGTGTGAACCGTCTACAAGACGCACCGCAGCGACTCACCAAGGCTCCTTCCACAGCACCTTCCAAACCCACCGCCTCTACCATCTAGAAGGACAAGGGGGGCAGCAGACACATGGGGAACACCCCCACCTGCAAGTTCCCCCTCCGAGCCACTCACCATCCCGACTTGGAAACATATTCACTCCCACAGGGAGTGGGGGAGAATGTGGGACTCGCTCCCATGGGGGAGTGGGGGAGAATGTGGGACTTGCTCCCACGGGGAGTGGGGGAGAATGTGGGACTCGCTCCCACGGAGAGTGGGGGGAGAATGTGGGTTTCGCTCCCACGGGGAGAGTGGAGGAGAATGTGGGATTCGCTCCCACGGGGGGAGTGGGGGAGAATGTGGGACTCGCTCCCACGGGGAGTGGGGGAGAATGTGGGACTCGCTCCCACGGGGGAGTGGGGGAGAATGTGGGACTCGCTCCCATGGGGAGTGGGGGAGAATGTGGGACTCGCTCCCACGGGGGAGTGGGGGAGAATGTGGGACTCGCTCCCACGGGGAGTGGGGGGAGAATGTGGGACTCACTCCCACGGGGGAGTGGGGGGAATGTGGGACTCGCTCCCACGGGGGAGTGGGGGAGAATGTGGGACTTGCTCCCACGGGGAGTGGGGGAGAATGTGGGACTTGCTCCCACGGGGAGTGGGGGAGAATGTGGGACTCGCTCCCACGGAGAGTGGGGGGAGAATGTGGGTTTCGCTCCCACGGGGAGAGTGGAGGAGAATGTGGGATTCGCTCCCACGGGGGGAGTGGGGGAGAATGTGGGACTCGCTCCCATGGGGAGTGGGGGAGAATGTGGGACTCGCTCCCACGGGGGAGTGGGGGAGAATGTGGGACTCGCTCCCATGGGGCGTGGGGGAGAATGTGGGACTCGCTCCCACGGGGGAGTGGGGTAGAATGTGGGACTCGCTCCCACGGGGAGTGGGGGGAGAATGTGGGACTCGCTCCCACGGGGAGTGGGGGAGAATGTGGGACTCGCTCCCACGGGGGGAGTGGGGGAGAATGTGGGACTCACTCCCACGGGGGAGTGGGGGGAATGTGGGACTCGCTCCCACGGGGGAGTGGGGGAGAATGTGGGTCTCGCTCCCACGGGGAGTTGGGGAGAATGTGGGACTCGATCCCACGGGGGGAGTGGGGGAGAATGTGGGACTCGCTCCCATGGGGAGTGGCGGAGAATGTGGGACTCGCTCCCACGGGGAGTGGGGGAGAATGTGGGACTCGCTCCCTCGGGGAGGGGGGGAGAATGTGGGACTCGCTCCCTCGGGGAGTGGGGGAGAATGTGGGACTCGCTCCCACGGGGGAGTGGGGGAGAATGTGGGACTCGCTCCCACGGGGGGAGTGGGGGAGAATGTGGGACTCGCTCCCACGGGGAGTGGGGGGAGAATGTGGGATTCGCTCCCACGGGGGGAGTGGGGGAGAATGTGGGACTCGCTCCCTCGGGGAGTGGGGGAGAATGTGGGACTCGCTCCCACGGGGGAGTGGGGGAGAATGTGGGACTCGCTCCCACGGGGAGTGGGGGGAGAATGTGGGATTCGCTCCCACGGGGGGAGTGGGGGAGAATGTGGGACTCGCTCCCACGGGGAGTGGGGGGAGAATGTGGGATTCGCTCCCACGGGGGGAGTGGGGGAGAATGTGGGACTCGCTCCCACAGGGAGTGGGGGAGAATGTGGGATTCGCTCCCATGGGGGAGTGGGGGAGAATGTGGGATTCGCTCCCATGGGGGAGTGGGGAAGAATGTGGGACTCGCTCCCATGGGGAGTCGGGGAGAATGTGGGACTCGCTCCCACGGGGAGTGGGGGGAGAATGTGGGATTCGCTCCCACGGGGGGAGTGGGGAGAATGTGGGACTCGCTCCCACAGGGAGTGGGGGAGAATGTGGGATTCGCTCCCATGGGGGAGTGGGGGAGAATGTGGGATTCGCTCCCATGGGGGAGTGGGGAAGAATGTGGGACTCGCTCCCATGGGGAGTCGGGGAGAATGTGGGACTCGCTCCCTCGGGGAGGGGGGGAGAATGTGGGACTCGCTCCCACGGGGAGTGGGGGAGAATGTGGGACTCGCTCCCACGGGGGGAGTGGGGGAGAATGTGGGACTCACTCCCACGGGGAGTGGGGGAGAATGTGGGACTCGCTCCCAGGGGGAGTGGGGGAGAATGTGGGACTCGCTCCCATGGGGAGTGGGGGAGAATGTGGGACTCGCTCCCACGGGGAGTGGGGGAGAATGTGGGACTCGCTCCCACGGGGAGTGGGGGGAGAATGTGGGACTCACTCCCACGGGGGAGTGGGGGGAATGTGGGACTCGCTCCCACGGGGGAGTGGGGGAGAATGTGGGACTTGCTCCCACGGGGAGTGGGGGAGAATGTGGGACTTGCTCCCACGGGGAGTGGGGGAGAATGTGGGACTCGCTCCCACGGAGAGTGGGGGGAGAATGTGGGTTTCGCTCCCACGGGGAGAGTGGAGGAGAATGTGGGATTCGCTCCCACGGGGGGAGTGGGGGAGAATGTGGGACTCGCTCCCATGGGGAGTGGGGGAGAATGTGGGACTCGCTCCCACGGGGGAGTGGGGGAGAATGTGGGACTCGCTCCCATGGGGCGTGGGGGAGAATGTGGGACTCGCTCCCACGGGGGAGTGGGGTAGAATGTGGGACTCGCTCCCACGGGGAGTGGGGGGAGAATGTGGGACTCGCTCCCACGGGGAGTGGGGGAGAATGTGGGACTCGCTCCCACGGGGGGAGTGGGGGAGAATGTGGGACTCACTCCCACGGGGGAGTGGGGGGAATGTGGGACTCGCTCCCACGGGGGAGTGGGGGAGAATGTGGGTCTCGCTCCCACGGGGAGTTGGGGAGAATGTGGGACTCGCTCCCACGGGGGGAGTGGGGGAGAATGTGGGACTCGCTCCCATGGGGAGTGGCGGAGAATGTGGGACTCGCTCCCACGGGGAGTGGGGGAGAATGTGGGACTCGCTCCCTCGGGGAGGGGGGGAGAATGTGGGACTCGCTCCCTCGGGGAGTGGGGGAGAATGTGGGACTCGCTCCCACGGGGGA
>NW_027591452.1:0-22500 GCF_964213995.1 Mustelus asterias | reverse complement strand
CTGTTCGACTAGTCCAGAGATTGATACAAAATCACACTGCTTTAATCCTTACAGACACAAAACCCCAGTGAAGATTTACCACCGTCCCAACACCAAGGCTTTGTCCATCTCAGAATCAAACAGTTGTGGGGTGGCACAGTGGGTTAGCACTGCTGCCTCACAGCGCCAGGGACCCGGGTTCGATTCCCGGCTTTGGTCACTGTCTGTGTGGCGTCTGCACGTTCTCCCCCCCGTGTCTGCGTGGGTTTCCTCCCACAGTCCGAAAGACGTGCCGGTTAGGGTGGATTGGCCATTGCCCCTCGGTGTCAAGGAATTAACAGGGTAAATATGTGGTGTTACAGGAATAGGGCCTGGGTGGGATTGTGGTCGGTGCAGACTCGATGGGCCGAATGGCCTCCTTCTGCACTGTCGGGCTTCTATGGCCTTCTGATGTAAGCCTACTTGTGACACTACTTAATAAACTTTAAGTTTTTTCTGGCAGATTTCTGAGCATTCAGTTAGTATCTCCCCCTGAAGACTGCAATCCAAACTCACTGTTAACCCAACTTCAGAGCAACCTCAGGAGTTCCCTCAACTCAGTCCCCCAGGAATCTTGCAGGACCTCCGACTACAGAGTTTAGAACTTCTGCCTTCACTCACTCTGGCATACACACGCACCGGCCAAACTGCCCTTCTGTCTTTCCCCGTGTTTCTGTGTGCCCCTTGACCCTGTCACTAGGCAACAGGACAGTTTTTATTCTACCTATTATTTTTCTCAAATCATTCAACCACTAACCCCTTTTGTAACCCACCTCTTCACTTCGAGGGTTGTGAAACCTCAATAACAATGTGCGTTATACAACCAGGGACCCCAGACTTCCCGGCACCAAGCTCACAAAAAGAAATACATGAAAATGAGACCTGATACATGTTCCATCGGTGAGGGTGGTTGCGGGGGAGGATCGGGGCGGGGGGGGGTGGGCGGAAGGGAGTGGGGGGTCACCCTTGGTGGAACCGGACAATTCCACCAGTGGAAAGGGCTGGAAATCCCAGCTGCTTGTTCCCAACCATCATCACCGGTGGTGGAACATGAATCTCGTTTCGTTTCGAGCTTTTCTTTTCATGAGCCTGGTGCCAGGTGGTCTGGGGTCCCTGGTTGTATAACGCACATTGTTATTGAGGTTTTACAACCCCGCTTTGAGGTTTTCTTTTCATGAGCTTAGTGCTGGGAGATCTGGGGTCCCTGGTTGAAAGCGCACTTGGTTATTGAGGCTTTACAACCGCGTTTCGAGGTTTTCTTTTCGTGAGCTTGGTGCCGGGGGGTCTGGGGTCCCTGGTTGTATAACGCACATTGTTATTGAGGTTTTACAACCCCGCTTTGAGGTTTTCTCTTCATGAGCTTAGTGCTGGGAGATCTGGGGTCCCTGGTTGAAAACGCACTTGATTATTGAGGTTTTACAACCGCGTTTCGAGGTTTTCTTTTTGTGAGCTTGGTGCTGGGGGGTCTGGGGTCCCCAGTTGTGTAACGTACATTGTTATTGAGGTTTCACAAGCCTGTTTTGAGGTTTTCCTTTCGTGCCCACAGCAACCCAGGGGCCAATATTCTTCCCAGAACTGACATCACCACACAAGAGGAGACAAACCCGGTTGTTATCGGGGTGTCAACTTTGGAATCTTGCTGTGCAGCAATTGGCTAAACAGTGATGGCTCTTCAAAGGTTCGCACTGACTGTGCAAGCGCTCTACAGATGTCCGGGGGAGGTGAAAAAGGGAAAAGACCAATCCTCTCTCCCTTTCCCTTCACTAACACCAAGCACTGCCAGTTATGGTTGCCATGACAACGGTCTGTTGGGCCTTAGTTTCCACGGCCAAATGAAACCTGTGGCCAAGTTCCAACTCTTGGCATTGGCTAGTGAATAAACTGATTACTGTAAAACTAAAACAATCTCGGGGTGAGAAAAATACCAGGATTAATTAAATAGGAATGAAAAAGTAAAATCCCTTTTCCTTGATTATATTAACTCCTGGGAGGCCTTGATTCCCCGATGCAGAAACTATAGTTATTGTTGCCACAGCTATGAGGGTTTGCTCCTAACCCAGATTTTTAGGAACACGGTGTGTTCTTTTTGACTGATTCTGGCTATAACAATCATTCATGGACCTAACGGCTGCCACCCCAGCTCATCGGCTGTGGAAACCATCACCCTTGCCAGCATTACATCCAGGTTCAACTTCTTCAGTGCACTCCTGGCTGCTTTTCCAAATTCACACAGGAGAGAGAGAGAGACAAAGAGAGACAAAGAGAGAGAGACAAAGAGAGAGAGAGAGACAAAAAAAGACAGAGAGAGAGAGAGACACACAGGGAGACAAAAAGAGAGACACAGAGAGAGGGAGAGGGAGGGACACAAAGAGAAAGAGATGGAGAGACAGAGAGAGAGGCAGAGAGAGAGAGAGAGAGACAGAGACAAAGAGACAGATAGAGAGAGAGAAAGAGAGACAGGGAGAAGGACAGAGAGAGAAACAGAGAGAGAGACAGAAAGAGGGAGACAGAGAGAGAGAGAGAGACAGAGAGAGGGAGGTGGAGAGGTTTAGGGAGGGAATTCCAGAGCTTAGGGCCCCCCAGGCAGCTGAAGGCACGGCCGCCAATGGCGGAGCGATGGGAATCAGGGGATGCTCAAGAGGCCGGAATTGGAGGAGCGCAGAGATCTCGGAGGGTCGTAGGGGACTGGAGGAGCTTACAGAGATAGGGAGGAAGTATAAGAGCTGGAGGAGATTGCAGAGATAGGGAGAGGGGTAGGCGCTGGAGAAGGTTACAGAGATAGGGAGGGGGTGTAGGGGCTGGAGAAGGTTACAGAGACAGGGAGGGGGTGTAGGGGCTGGAGCTCAATATTGGGGAGAGCTGGAAAGGTTGGGGAGGGATTCCCGTCAATATGGCCCAATATTGCTGGGGTTAGGGTTAGGGTTAGGGTGAAAGTGCAAAGGTCAGGGGTTCAGTGCCCTGAGTTGTGGCCTTGGCTTCGAGGTTAATGTTGATGCTCAGAGCTTAATATTTAAGGTTAAATTTAAGGTTATCGGTTAGGGGTGTTGGGTTAAGGAGTTGCGGTTAGGGATTAGTTATTCGCTTTCGGGTGAAGGGCAGTGGTTAGATATCAGGTGCAGGGTGAGGATGAATGAGTTAGGCTGAGCGTTGGGATTACGGACTGCTCAGAGGGTTGGCAGTGTAGTCAGCAGTGAGGTCTAGGGTTATTTTAGGGTTGAGGTAATGGTTGGGGTTAGGGATTAGAGGTCAGATGTCAGTCGTTACTGGCTAGGGTTAGGGGTTAGAGGTCAGAGTTCAGACGTCACTGGCCAGGGTTAGGGATTAGAGGGTTAGACACAAAACCTTGAAAGGACACATGGCGGCACGGTAGCACAGTGGTTAGCACTGCTGCTTCACAGCTCCAGGGTCCCGGGTTCGATTCCCGGCTTGGGTCATTGTCTGTTAAAACTAGAACCAGAGGGAACAACCTCAGGCTAAAGGGACGATCCTTTAAAACAGAGATGAGGAGGAATTTCTTCAGCCAGAGAGTGGTGAATGTGTGGAACTCTTTGCCGCAGAAGGCTGTGGAGGCCGGGTCATTGAGTGTCTTTAAGACAGAGATAGATAGGTTCTTGATTAATGAGGGGATCAGGGGTTATGGGGAAAAGGCAGGAGAATGGGGATGAGAAAAATATCAGCCATGATTGAATGGCGGAGTAGACTCGATGGGCCGAGTGGCCTCATTCTGCTCCTATGTCTTATGGTCTTATCCTCCCCCACACCACGCCCCACCCTCCTGCTGGCACCCCTGCAGCTCCCCCTCCCCAAGGCACCCTCCCCCGACATCTCCCCTTTCCTTCCCCTCCCCAGGGTACAGAGAGATGTCTGCCCCTCCCCTCCTCCACCCCCGGGGGGGGGGGGGGGGGGGGGGGGGGGTGGAGGAAATCCCCTGGGACCTCACTCACCCGGTGGGGTGCAATTCCTGGCGGAGTTGTTAACCTCGGCGCCGTCCTGGAACATCAGCCGCCTCCGTCCCAGCCGGGACTCGGGTCCCACCTCTCCCTGCGTTGTCCGAGGGTCGGACGCTCCGTCACCTGCACAAGGAGGGGACACACAGTGGGGGGTGGTGAGCGACTGAGTTAGCGAGACCAACACATTGGCTTTCCCCAACTTCCTCCCCCCCCCCTCCCCTTCGGCCCCCCCCCCGGCTAACCGGGTAGGAGGGTCAGCGCCTCGAGGGGAAGCAGGAGGAGGTCAGGAACATCCCAGACGACAACACCCGCACAGTGCGATCCCACAACCAATCCCACTTCCAGAGCGCGGTCACACGGGAAGAACATAAGAACTCGGAGCAGGAGTTGGCCATCGGGCCCCTCAAGCCTGCTCCGCCATTCAATAAGATCATGGCTGATCTTTTTGTGGACTCAGCTCCACTTACCCACCCGCTCACCAGAACCCTAAATTCCTTTACTGTCCAAAAATCTATCTATCCTTGCCTTAAAAACATTCAATGAGGTAGCCTCAACTGCTTCACTGGGCAGGGAATTCCACAGATTCACAACCCTTTGTGTGAAGAAGTTCCTCCTCAACTCAGTCCTAAATCTGCTCCCCCTTATTTTGAGGCCATGCCCCCTAGTTCTAGTTTCACCCGCCAGTGGAAACAACTTCCCTGCTTCTATCTTATCTATTCCCTTCATAATCTTATATGTTTCTATAAGATCTCCCCTCATTCTTCTGAATTCCAATGAGTATAGCCCCAGTCTACTCAGTCTCTCCTCATAAGCCAACCCTCTCAACTCCGGAATCAACCGAGTGAATCTCTGCACCCCCTCCAGTGCCAGTATATCCTTTCTCAAGTAAGGAGACCAAAACTGTACACAGTACTCCAGGTGTGGCCTCACCAGCACCTTATACAGCTGCAACATAACCTCGCTGTTTTTAAACTCCATCCCTCCAGCAATGAAGGACAAAATTCCATTTGCCTTCTTAATTACCTGCTGCACCTGCAAACCAACTCCTTGAGATTCCTGCACAAGGACACCCGGGTCCCTCTGCACAGCAGCATGCTGCAATTTTTTACCATTTAAATAATAGTCCATTTTGCTGTTATTCCTACCAAAATGGATGACCTCACATTTACCAACATTGTACTCCATCTGCCAGACCCTCACCCACTCACTTAGACTATCTATATCCCTTTGAGCGCCGACTCCTGACGCCATTTTATTTCAGGTTGGGAGAAAGACCTTTAAGAGAGGCCCTCATTTCCACAGCCTGCCCCTTTAAGATAAGCAGTGACCTTCACAAATGCTGCCCCTTTAATACATTCCTGATTGCAAGACATTGTCCCTTTAAGAGAGGTCTGCGTCACAACACGCTGGCCCTTTAAGAGAATGTCCTGAGGCAATATGCAGTCCGTGTAAGTGAGGTCTCGATATAAGACACTGTCCCTTTAAGAGGCAATTAGGCACTGGCCCTTTAAGAGGGGACCTGACTTAGGACTCAGGAAGAAATCCAACCCATAGTCCACCCCTCATTGACCACTCAGAGTTGTAGGGGCTGGAGGGGGTTACAGAGATAGGGAGGGAGTGTCGGGAGCTGGAGGAGGTTACAGAGATAGGGAGGGGGTGTAGGGGCTGGAGGGGGTTACAGAGATAGGGAAGGGGTGTAGGGGCTGGAGGAGGTTACAGAGATAGGGAGGGGGTGTAGGGGGCTGGAGGAGGTTACAGAGATAGGGAGGGAGTGTCGGGAGCTGGAGGAGGTTACAGAGATAGGGAGGGGGTGTAGGGGCTGGAGGGGGTTACAGAGATAGGGAGGGGGTGTAGGGGCTGGAGGGGGTTACAGAGATAGGGAGG
Source organism: Mustelus asterias (assembly GCF_964213995.1). NCBI lineage: Eukaryota > Metazoa > Chordata > Chondrichthyes > Carcharhiniformes > Triakidae > Mustelus > Mustelus asterias. Next base: position 16,648 of record NW_027591452.1, on the reverse strand, counting down.
GGGTGTAGGGGCTGGAGGAAGATACAGAGATAGGGAGGGGGTGTAGGGGCTGGGGGAAGATACAGAGATAGGGAGGGGGGTGTAGGGGGCTGGAGGGGGTTACAGAGATAGGGAGGGGGTGTCGGGCTGGAGGAAGATACAGAGATAGGGAGGGGGTGTAGGGGCTGGAGGAGGTTACAGAGATAGGGAGGGGGTGTAGGGGCTGGAGGAGATTACAGAGATAGGGAGGGGGTGTAGGGGCTGGGGGAGTTACAGAGATAGGGAGGGGGTGTAGGGGCTGGAGGAGGTTACAGAGATAGGGAGGGGGTGTAGGGGCTGGAGGGGGTTACAGAGATAGGGAGGGGGTGTAGGGGCTGGAGGAGGTTACAGAGATAGGGAGGGGGTGTAGGGGCTGGAGGATGTTACAGAGATAGGGAGGGGGTGTAGGGGCTGGAGGAGGTTACAGAGATAGGGAGAGGGTGTAGGGAGCGCAGTGCCACCATCGGTACAGCTGGCTCTCTCTCTGACCTTCCTGCCAGCAGGAGGTGAGGTTCCCATTTCACACATCCCACTCACCAACAACCAGTTATACACCCAGCCACCTGCTCCCCACTCTGCTCCCAACACAATCCATCATCCAGATCCAACATATCCGGCAACCACCACAACTCAATCCAGCAATCCGCAGACAGGCGCGACGGGGGACAGTGTAGAGGGAGCTTTACTCTGTATCTAACCCCGTGCTGTACCTGTCCTGGGAGTGTTTGATGGGGGACAGTGTAGAGGGAGCTTTACTCTGTATCTAACCCCCTGCTGTACCTGTCCTGGGAGTGTTGATGGGGACAGTGTAGAGGGAGCTTTACTCTGTATCTAACCCCGTGCTGTACCTGTCCTGGGAGTGTTTGATGGGGACAGTGTAGAGGGAGCTTTACTCTGTACCTAACCCCGTGCTGTACCTGTCCTGGGAGTGTTTGATGGGGGACAGTGTAGAGAGAGCTTTACTCTGTATCTAACCCTGTGCTGTACCTGTCCTGGGAGTGTTTGATGGGGGACAGTGTAGAGAGAGCTTTACTCTGTATCTAACCCCATGCTGTACCTGTCCTGGGAGTGTTTGATGGGGGACAGTGTAGAGGGAGCTTTACTCTGTATCTAACCCCGTGCTGTACCTGTCCTGGGAGTGTTTGATGGGGACAGTGTAGAGGGAGCTTTACTCTGTATCTAACCCTGTGCTGTACCTGTCCTGGGAGTGTTTGATGGGGGACAGTGTAGAGGGAGCTTTACTCTGTATCTAACCCCATGCTGTACCTGTCCTGGGAGTGTTTGATGGGGGACAGTGTAGAGGGAGCTTTACTCTGTATCTAACCCCGTGCTGTACCTGTCCTGGGAGTGTTTGATGGGGGACAGGTGTAGAGGGAGCTTTACTCTGTATCTAACATCGTGCTGTACCTGTCCTGGGAGTGTTTGATGGGGACAGTGTAGAGGGAGCTTTACTCTGTATCTAACCCCGTGCTGTACCTGTCCTGGGAGTGTTTGATGGGGGACAGTGTAGAGGGAGCTTTACTCTGTATCTAACCCCGTGCTGTACCTGTCCTGGGAGTGTTTGATGGGGGACAGTGTAGAGGGAGCTTTACTCTGTATCTAACCCCGTGCTGTACCTGTCCTGGGAGTGTTTGATGGGGACAGTGTAGAGGGAGCTTTACTCTGTATCTAACCCCGTGCTGTACCTGTCCTGGGAGTGTTTGATGGGGGACAGTGTAGAGGGAGCTTTACTCTGTATCTAACCCCGTGCTGTACCTGTCCTGGGAGTGTTTGATGGGGGACAGTGTAGAGGGAGCTTTACTCTGTATCTAACCCCTCAGCCTCCTACGCTGCAGAGAAAAAAGTCCCAGTCTATTCAGCCTCTCCTTATAACTCAATCCATCAAGTCCCAGTAGCATCCTAGTAAATCTTTTCTGCACTCTTTCTAGTTTAATAATATCCTTTCTATAATAGGGTGACCAGAACTGTACACAGTATTCCAAGTGTGGCCTTACCAATGTCTTGTACAACTTCAACAAGACCCAACTCCTGTACTCAATGTTCTGACCGATGAAACCAAGCGTGCTGATACATCAGTCCCGCCATCCCCAGGAATCAGCCTGGTAAACCTTCACTGCACTCCCTCGAGAGCAAGAACATCCTTCCTCAGAAAAGGAGACCAAAACTGCACACAATACTCTCGGTGTGGCCTCACCAAGGCCCTGTATAATTGCAACAACACATCCCTCGCTCCTGTACTCGAAACCTCTCGCAATGAAGGCCAACATGCCATTTGCCTTCTTTACCGCCTGCTGCACCTGCATGCTTACCCTCAGCGACTGGTGCACAAGGACACCCAGGTCCCTCTGCACACTCCCCTCTCCCAATTTACAGCCATTCAGATAGTAATCTGCCGCCTTGTTTTTGCTTGTGCAGTGAGCCTGCATGTTCTCGTGTGTGAGGCTCCCCCAGTTGACTATCTGTTCAGAAGTATCTCAGGGATTCTACATGAGAAGATTCACTCTGGGGTAATCACCCAGGACAGCGAGTGTCACACACGGTGCTGACACTAACATACTGGGGAATGTTCACCACACAGGGACAGACTATTCAGCCCATCCCAGCTAGCATTGATACACCACTCCCACTGCCCATACTGGACCGCCCCACTCAACACCTACACCCCCCCTCCCTATCTCTGTAACCTCCTCCAGCCCCTACACCCCCTCCCTATCTCTGTAACCCCCTCCAGCCCCTACACCCCCTCCCTATCTCTGTAACCCCCGCCAGCCCCTACATCCCCTCCCTATCTCTGTAACCTCCTCCAGCCCCTACATCCCTCCCTATCTCTGTAACCTCCTCCAGCCCCTACACCCCCTCCCTATCTCTGTAACCCCCGCCAGCCCCCTACACCCCCTCCCTATCTCTGTAACCCCCTCCAACCCCCTACACCCCCTCCCTATCTCTGTAACCTCCTCCAGCCCCTACACCCCCTCCCTATCTCTGTAACCTCCTCCAGCCCCTACACCCCTCCCTATCTCTGTAACCTCCTCCAGCCCCTACACCCCCTCCCTATCTCTGTAACCCCCTCCAGCCCCTACACCCCCTCCCTATCTCTGTAACCCCCTCCAACTCCCTACACCCCCTCCCTATCTCTGTAACCTCCTCCAGCCCCTACACCCCTCCCTATCTCTGTAACCCCCTCCAGCCCCTACACCCCCTCCCTATCTCTGTAACCTCCTCCAGCCCCTACACCCCCTCCATATCTCTGTAACCTCCTCCAGCTCCCGACACCCCCTCCCTATCACTGTAACCCCCTCTAGCCCCTACATCCCCTCCCTATCTCTGTAACCTTCTCCAACCCCTACACCCCCTCCCTATCTCTGTAACCTCCTCCAGCTCCCGACACCCCCTCCCTATCACTGTAACCCCCTCTAGCCCCTACATCCCCTCCCTATCTCTGTAACCACCTCCAACCCCTACACCCCCTCCCTATCTCTGTAACCTCCTCCAGCTCCCGACACCCCCTCCCTATCACTGTAACCCCCTCTAGCCCCTACATCCCCTCCCTATCTCTGTAACCACCTCCAGCCCCTACACCCCCTCCCTTTCTCTGTAACCTCCTCCTGCCCCCACACCCCCTCCCTATCTCTGTAACCTCCTCCAACCCCTACACCCCCTCCCTATCTCTGTAACCTCCTCCAGCTCCCGACACCCCCTCCCTATCTCTGTAACCTCCTCCAGCTCCCGACACCCCCTCCCTATCTCTGTAACCTCCTCCAGCTCCCGACACCCCCTCCCTATCTCTGTAACCTCCTCCAGCCCCTACATCCCTCCCTATCTCTGTAACCTCCTCCAGCCCCTACACCCCCCTCCCTATCTCTGTAACCTCCTCCAGCTCCCGACACCCCCTCCCTATCTCTGTAACCTCCTCCAGCTCCCGACACCCCCTCCCTATCTCTGTAACCTCCTCCAGCTCCCGACACCCCCTCCCTATCTCTGTAACCTCCTCCAGCCCCTACACCCCCTCCCTATCTCTGTAACCTCCTCCAGCCCCTACACCCCCTCCCTATCTCTGTAACCCCCTCCAGCCTCTACACCCCCTCCCTATCTCTGTAACCTCCTCCAGCCCCTACACTCCCTCCCCATCTCTTCATCCTCCTCCAGCCCCTACACCCCCTCCCTATCTCTGTAACCCCCTCCAGCCCCCTACACCCCCTCCCTATCTCTGTAACCCCCTCCAGCCCCCTACACCCCCTCCCTATCGCTGTAACATCCTCCAGCCCCTACACCCCCTCCCTACCTCTGTAACCTCCTCCAGCCCCCTACACCCCCTCCCTATCTCTGTAACCTCCTCCAGCCCCCGACACACCCCTCCCCATCTCTTTACCCTCCTCCAGTGCCTACACCCCCTCCCTATCTCTGAAACATCCTCCAGCCCCTACACCCCCTCCCTATCCCTGTAACTTCCTCCAGCTCCTAGTCCCCCTCCCTATCTCTGTAACCTCCCCCAGCCCCTACACCTCCTCCCTATCTCTGTACCCTCCTCCAGCCCCGACACCCCCTCCCTATCTCTGTAACCACCACCGGCCCCTACGCCCTCTTCCTCTCTCTGTAACCTCCTCCAGTCCCTACACCCCCTCCCTATCTCTGTAACCCCCTCCAGCCCCCTACACCCCCTCCCTATCTCTGTAACCTCCTCCAGCCCCCTACACCCCCTCCCTATCTCTGTAACCACCACCGACCCCTACACCCCCTCCCTATCTCTGTAACCTCCTCCAGCCCCTACACCCACTCCCTATCTCTGTAACCCCCTCCAGCCCCCTACACCCCCTCCCTATCTCTGTAACCTCCTCCAGCCCCTACACCCACTCCCTATCTCTGTAACCCCCTCCAGCCCCCTACACCCCCTCCCTATCTCTGTAACCTCCTCCAGCCCCCTACACCCCCTCCCTATCTCTGTAACCTCCTCCAGCCCCTACACCCCCCTCCCTATCTCTGTAACCTCCTCCAGCCCCTACACCCCCTCCCTATCTCTGTACCCCCCTCCAGCCCCCTACACCCCCTCCCTATCTCTGTAACCCCCTCCAGCCCCCTACACCCCCTCCCTATCTCTGTAACCTCCTCCAGCCCCCTACACCCCCTCCCTTTCTCTGTAACCTCCTCCTGCCCCCACACCCCCTCCCTATCTCTGTAACCTCCTCCAACCCCTACACCCCCTCCCTATCTCTGTAACCTCCTCCAGCTCCCGACACCCCCTCCCTATCTCTGTAACCTCCTCCAGCTCCCGACACCCCCTCCCTATCTCTGTAACCTCCTCCAGCTCCCGACACCCCCTCCCTATCTCTGTAACCTCCTCCAGCCCCTACATCCCTCCCTATCTCTGTAACCTCCTCCAGCCCCTACACCCCCCTCCCTATCTCTGTAACCTCCTCCAGCTCCCGACACCCCCTCCCTATCTCTGTAACCTCCTCCAGCTCCCGACACCCCCTCCCTATCTCTGTAACCTCCTCCAGCTCCCGACACCCCCTCCCTATCTCTGTAACCTCCTCCAGCCCCTACACCCCCTCCCTATCTCTGTAACCTCCTCCAGCCCCTACACCCCCTCCCTATCTCTGTAACCCCCTCCAGCCTCTACACCCCCTCCCTATCTCTGTAACCTCCTCCAGCCCCTACACTCCCTCCCCATCTCTTCATCCTCCTCCAGCCCCTACACCCCCTCCCTATCTCTGTAACCCCCTCCAGCCCCCTACACCCCCTCCCTATCTCTGTAACCCCCTCCAGCCCCCTACACCCCCTCCCTATCGCAGTAACATCCTCCAGCCCCTACACCCCCTCCCTACCTCTGTAACCTCCTCCAGCCCCCTACACCCCCTCCCTATCTCTGTAACCTCCTCCAGCCCCCGACACACCCCTCCCCATCTCTTTACCCTCCTCCAGTGCCTACACCCCCTCCCTATCTCTGAAACATCCTCCAGCCCCTACACCCCCTCCCTATCCCTGTAACTTCCTCCAGCTCCTAGTCCCCCTCCCTATCTCTGTAACCTCCCCCAGCCCCTACACCTCCTCCCTATCTCTGTACCCTCCTCCAGCCCCGACACCCCCTCCCTATCTCTGTAACCACCACCGGCCCCTACGCCCTCTTCCTCTCTCTGTAACCTCCTCCAGCCCCTACACCCACTCCCTATCTCTGTAACCCCCTCCAGCCCCCTACACCCCCTCCCTATCTCTGTAACCTCCTCCAGCCCCCTACACCCCCTCCCTATCTCTGTAACCACCACCGACCCCTACACCCCCTCCCTATCTCTGTAACCTCCTCCAGCCCCTACACCCACTCCCTATCTCTGTAACCCCCTCCAGCCCCCTACACCCCCTCCCTATCTCTGTAACCTCCTCCAGCCCCTACACCCACTCCCTATCTCTGTAACCCCCTCCAGCCCCCTACACCCCCTCCCTATCTCTGTAACCTCCTCCAGCCCCCTACACCCCCTCCCTATCTCTGTAACCTCCTCCAGCCCCTACACCCCCCTCCCTATCTCTGTAACCTCCTCCAGCCCCTACACCCCCTCCCTATCTCTGTACCCCCCTCCAGCCCCCTACACCCCCTCCCTATCTCTGTAACCCCCTCCAGCCCCCTACACCCCCTCCCTATCTCTGTAACCTCCTCCAGCCCCCTACACCCCCTCCCTATCTCTGTAACCTCCTCCAGTCCCTACAACCCTCCGGGATCTCTGCGCTCCTCCAATTCCGGCCTCTCGAGCATCCCTCGATTCCCATCGCTCCGCCATTGGCGGCCGTGCCTTCAGCTGCCTGGGGGGCCCCTAGCTCTGGAATTCCCTCCCTCAACCTCTCTGTCTCTCTCTTTCTGTCTCTCTCGCTCTGTCTGTCTCTCTCTCTCTCTGTCTCTGACTCTCTCCGTCTCTGACTCTCTCTCTCCATCTCTCTCTCCCTCCCTGTTTCTGTCTGAATGTCTCCCTATCCCTGTCTCTCTCTATCCCTGTCTCTCTCTATCCCTGTCTCTCTATCCCTGTCTCTCTCTGTCCATTCCTGCCTCTCTCACTCTGTCTCTCTCTGTGTCTCTTTCAGTCTCTGTCTCTCTCTCTCTCTCTCTCTATGTCTCTCTGTCTCTCTCTCTCTCTCTCTCTGTCTCTCCTTAAAGATGCTCCTTAAATCCGCCCTCTTTGACCGAGCTTTTGTTCGCCCTGTCCCTAATATCTCCGAACGTGGTTAGGGTTGAAATTGCGCGCTGACACTGTCCCCACCTTGTACCCCACCCCCCGTATCCTGCCCCCCGGGCTCCCGCCACAGCTTGAGAGGGGGGGTTTGTGGGCGCCGCGTACAGGTGCCCGAGACGCGGCGACAATCTGTGGGGGGGGGAGAGACGCACCTCTGCCCGCTCGTTTGGAGACCCACGCCGCAGCAAACATCATTCCCGCGATCCAGCAGAGCAGTCCGGCAGTCCCGGGACGTCGAAGGCAGTTCCCCCCTGCTCTCCGCAGCCCCATCCTGGGTGGGGAAAGGGGTCCCGGCCCCTCGCTCCCCTCGGCGAGTGGGGTTTGAGGGGGGGTTAATCCAGCCACCCCCTGGGTTGGCAGTCACGGAGCGAGAGGAGAGGGAGGAATCGTTACAGCGACTGGGCTGTGAGCAAGTGGCAGATACATCGCTGACAATCTTCTAAACATTCCCCACGCGGGGAGGTCCCAGACTCCAGACTCCCTCTTAAAGGCACACTCTCTCTTAAAGGCACACTCCCCCTTAAAGACACACTCCTTCTTACAGGCACACTCTCTCTTAAAGGCACACTCCCCCTTAAAGACACACTCCTTCTTACAGGCACAGTCCCTCTTAAAGACATGCTCCCTCTTAAAGACACACACCCTCTTAAAGACACACTCCCTCTTAAAATGACAGTCCCTCTTAAAACCACAGTCCCTCTTAAAACCACAGTCCCTCTTAAAGCCACACTGCCTCTTAAAGGCACAGTCCCTGTTAAAGCTATACTTGCTCTTAAAGCCACAGTCCCTGTTAAAGCCACACTCCCTGTTAAAGGCACAGTCCCTGTTAAAAGTTAAAATTAAAGTTAATTTATCAGTCACAAGTAAGGCTTACATTAACACTGCAATGAAGTTACTGTGAAATTCCCCTAGTCTCCACACTCCGGTGCCTGTTCGGGTAACACTGAGGGAGAATTTAGCACGGGCCAATCCACCCTAACCAGCACGTCTTTCGGACTGTGGGGGGAAACCGGAGCACCCGGAGGAAACCCACGCAGACACGGGGAGAACGTGCAGACTCCGCACAGACAGTGACCCAAGACCGGGAATCGAACCCAGGTCCCTGGCGCGGTGAGGCAGCAGTGCCAACCACTGTGCCACCGAGCCCGCAACCCTCCCACACTCCGACACTCCCTCTTATAGCCACACTCCCTGTAAAAGGCACACTCCCTGTTGAAGGCACACTCCCTCTTAAAGGCACACTCCCTCTTAAAGGCACACTCCCTCTTAAAGGCACACTCCCTCTGAAAGGGGCACGCCTCGCTGGCCCTCCCTCCAGCCCGTTAACGTAGACACACTGATGCACCATCAATCGAGTCGAGACTAGTTGTGAGCAAGACAAATAGGCTTTTATTAGCAAGAACCTGGAGCCATCCCCGCCGGAGATCTGGTCTGTACTGAAGGCGAGGGGGAGGAGCCACCGCCTTAATACCCGGACCAGGGGGAGGAGTCTTGGGCGGAGCCGGCAGGGATGTGCCACATATACAGGTAATAATAAATACTAACTAGCAGTGGTTAACCACAACAGATAGCAGGTAACAGTGGTTTACCACATTCACCCCTGTGGTGAACCATCGTTGGTTCACCACTGGGGTTGTTATTGTGTTACTGTTGGGCTAGGGTGTTGTTGTTATGGGGGTTGTACTATGTTGTTGGGATAGGGTGTTTACCTGTCCTAAGTGTTATCATGGCACACTCCAGTGGGGTCCCGCCTCCGGTGGCAGGGTATAAGACCCCCTGCTCCGGCAGGACCCCTTCAGTCTGAACGGGTGAATTTGTGTTAGTAGTTTCATTGTTAATGTATTAAAGCCTTCAGTACTAAAGCCTTGTTTCCGGGTGCTCATTGAGGTGCATCAATTTAATACATTAACTGAGAATATGGAGCAGATCCTAAAACCGGATCGTCTGACACTGGACCCACGTGCGGTCGGTGCAGCTAACACGTTCGAACATTGGTGGAAGTGCTTCGAGGACTACCTGGCAGCCTCGGTAGCTATCACTACAGACAGTGATAGACTCCAGGTCCTCCACGCAAGGGTAAGCGACACGATTTACCTAGCCATTCGTGCAGCTTCCACTTACCAGGGTGCCATCGAGCTCCTAAAGAATAGGTACATTACGCCACCCAACGAGATTCACGCTCGTTATCTCCTCGCTACACGACGTCGGCAGTCGGGCGAGACCATAGAAGACTACGCCAATGAACTCCTGCAGCTTGCCAGGGCTTGTGACTGTAAGGACGTCTCCGCCGAGCAGTACATGCACGACCTCGCCCGAGACGCGTTCGTAGCAGGGGTAGGGTCCTCGTACATCAGACTTAAATTATTAGAAAAGGGGAAACTCAACTTGACCCAGGCAATGGGGATGGCCGTGAGGTTGGAGGCGGCGTCGAAGAGCTTGGCGCTGTACCCCGAGGACCACGTGCAGTCAACGTGGTTGGAGCAAGCTCTGCTCCCTCCTCGCCCCGCGAACCCGCGCTCCCAGATCGATTCGACGACGGCGGCAGCTCCAGGTGGCCAGCGATGCTATTTTTGCGGTGGGGCTAAGCATCCACGGCAGCAGTGTCCGGCAAGAACGGCAATCTGCAGCCAGTGCGGTAAAAAAGGCCACTACAGCAAAGTCTGCAGGTCCAAACCTAAAAACGGCAGTGCAGCTTGTAACCCTCCAGAACGGAGACCATCTCCTTCGGCGCTGCAGTACCCACGAGGTCCGACCACGTGCGACCTCAGGACGGCGCCATCGTGGCAAACAGAGGAGGAGGAAGACCACCAGGAGTCGCTGCGCTTGGCGCCCTCACCCATGTGCGATTCATGGGGGCGGCCATCATGGTCCACGACGACTAGGAGCAACCAGCAGGGGTCCTCAGCATCCACATCGGCAGCATGCAGCAGCGACCAGCAGGGGTCCTCAGCATCCACATCGGCAGCATGCAGTGACGCCCAGGGGCCAACGGTGGCGTCGATCTCTCTGGATCAGACCAGGCATTTCAGACTGGAACATTCTATGATGGAGGTAAAGGTTAGTGGCAGAACTGTAAATTGTCTGTTTGACAGTGGGAGCACCGAAAGTTTCATACACCCTGAAACTGCTAAAAGGTGTGGACTCCGGGTTCTCCCTGCCAAGCAGACCATTTCCATGGCATCACAGTCCCGGTCTGTACCGATCCAAGGACGATGTATGGTAACTCTTGAGGTACAGGGCACAGTCTACGAGCAATACAGGCTCCTTGTGTTACCTCACCTTTGCGCGCCAATTCTCCTCGGACTAAATTTTATGGTCCACATGAAGAGTGTGATCCTACAGTACGGTGGGCCACTCCCTTCACTGGCCGTAGGGAACCAGCCGCAGCCTCCAAATTGCCCAAAACGCCCCGCGTGCAATCTATCCACCCTGAAGATCACGACACCATCCCTTTTTAAAAATCTGGTACCTGGCTGCAAACCCATCGCTACTAAAAGTAGGCGTTACAGCGCTGAGGACCGGATCTTTATTAGATCTGAGGTTCAGCGGCTCCTCAAGGAAGGGATCATACAGGCCAGTGCTAGTCCGTGGAGAGCGCAGGTCGTGGTAGTCAAAAGCGGGAACAAACCTCGGATGGTCATCGACTATAGTCAGACCATTAATAGATACACGCAGCTGGATGCGTATCCTCTCCCGCGCATTTCTGATATGGTCAATCAGATTGCGCAGTACCGAGTGTTTTCTACCATAGACCTTAAGTCCGCCTACCATCAACTCCCCATCCGCCCAGAGGACCGACAATATACGGCCTTTGAGGCGGATGGTCGTCTATACCAATTCCTCAGGGTTCCATTTGGTGTCACCAATGGGGTCTCGGTCTTCCAGCGTGCTATGCACCGAATGGTGGACCAGAACGGGTTGCGGGCTACCTTCCCGTACCTGGATAACGTCACCATCTGCGGCCATGACCAGCAGGACCATGACACGAATCTCCAACACTTTCTGCGCACTGCATCTCGCCTGAATCTGACCTATAACAGGGAGAGGTGCGTATTCCGTACGCGTAAGTTAGCCATCCTCGGATACGTGGTGGAAAACGGGGTCATTGGCCCTGATCCAGACCGTATGCGACCACTCACTGAACTTCCCTTGCCCGCTAGCACGAAAGCACTCAGGAGATGCCTCGGGTTCTTTTCGTACTATGCACAGTGGGTCCCCAACTATGCGGACAAAGCTCGTCCGCTCATTAAGTCCACGACCTTCCCACTTACGCCGGAGGCCCAATTGGCCTTCAAGGTTTTGAAAAGCGACATTTCGAAAGCCACGATGCACGCGGTGGATGAATCCATCCCCTTCCAGGTGGAGAGTGATGCATCTGATTTCGCCCTAGCCGCCACACTAAACCAGGCAGGCAGGCCCGTCGCGTTTTTTTCCCGCACCCTTCAAGGCCCCGAAATTCGGCACTCAGCGGTGGAGAAGGAGGCTCAGGCCATTGTGGAGGCAGTCAGACACTGGCGCCATTACCTGGCAGGTAAGCGGTTCACCCTGATCACGGATCAACGATCCGTGGCGTTTATGTTTAGTAACACGCAGAGGGGCAAGATCAAGAACGATAAGATCTTGCGGTGGAGAATTGAGCTCTCCACCTATAATTACGATATTATGTATCGTCCAGGGAAGCTCAATGAGCCCTCGGATGCCCTCTCGCGCGGAACATGCGCCATCATGCAGGAGGACCGCTTGAAGGCTCTCCACAATGATCTGTGTCATCCTGGAGTCACCAGACTCTACCACTTCATAAAAGCCCGCAACCTACCCTACTCGGTGGAGGAGGTCAGGTCAGTTACTAGAAGTTGTCGGATTTGCGCAGAATGCAAACCACACTTTTATCGACCAGACCGGGCACATTTGGTCAAGGCCACTCGCCCTTTTGAGAGGCTGAGTGTAGATTTTAAGGGCCCCCTTCCCTCAACGGATCGGAATGTCTATTTTCTTAACATAATAGACGAATTTTCCCGGTTTCCGTTTGTTTTCCCCTGTGCGGACACGTCGACTGCCACCGTCATCAAGGCATTCAGTGAGCTTTTTACCCTGTTCGGGTACCCCTGCTATATTCATAGCGACAGGGGCTCGTCGTTCATGAGCAACGACTTGAGGCAATTCCTGCTCTCATTCGGGATTGCCTCCAGTAGAACCACGAGCTACAACCCTAGGGGTAACGGACAGGTGGAAAGGGAGAATGCTACAGTCTGGAAGGCTGTCCTACTGGCACTGAAATCCAAGGGCCTTCCAGTCTCCCGGTGGCAGGAGGTCCTTCCAAATGCGCTCCATTCTATCCGCTCCCTCCTGTGTACGGCAACCAATGCTACTCCCCACGAGAGGATGTTCTCATTCCCTCGGAAGTCGTCCTCGGGGACCTCATTGCCAGCCTGGTTGACGTACCCAGGACCCGTCCTTCTGCGGCGCCATGTGAGGGCTCGCAAGTCCGACCCCTTGGTCGAACCGGTCCAACTCCTCCACGCCAACCCTCAGTATGCCTATGTGGCATATCCTGACGGGCGAGAGGACACTGTCTCCATTAGAGACCTGGCGCCCGCAGGGGACGTAGCAACTCCTGTCGCTCCTATTCCCCCAGTCACAGATCCACGACTCCTCATTATTTCCCCAGACGTGGCGCGGTCAGCACCGGGACCAGTGCATAACACTTTTACTCCCATGTACAGCTTGCCTGAGACTCGGAGATCGGCTCCACCATCATCACCACCACCACCACCACCAAACGTTCCAGGATCCCCTGCACCATCGCCTCATCAGGGCCGGCCGGCCCGGGAGTCTTTGAGGGGACAGCCAGATGTTGCTTTGAGAGAGCCACCGCAAGCACCTGCTCCGGTTTCGCAACCGGTGTTGAGAAGATCGCAGCGTCGATGTGGTCCTCCAGACCGTCTGGACTTGTGAATCCTGTTATTTTTTTTTGTCATTGTCTGTTTTCATCCACCCCGCCACCTTTGGTTCCTAAAGGAGGGGTGAATGTGGTGAACCATCGTTGGTTCACCACTGGGGTTGTTATTGTGTTACTGTTGGGCTAGGGTGTTGTTGTTATGGGGGTTGTACTATGTTGTTGGGTTAGGGTGTTTACCTGTCCTGGGTGTTATCATGGCACACTCCAGTGGGGTCCCGCCTCCGGTGGCAGGGTATAAGACCCCCTGCTCCGGCAGGACCCCTTCAGTCTGAACGGGTGAATTTGTGTTAGTAGTTTCATTGTTAATGTATTAAAGCCTTCAGTACTAAAGCCTTGTTTCCGGGTGCTCATTGAGGTGCATCAGTCACTCAGACAGGATCTGACCCTGAGACACACTGGGAGATAGCAGGGACAGGAGACCAACAGCTCGGTCAAAGAGGTCGGATTTAAAGAGCGTCTTAAAGGAGAGAGAGAGACTGTCTCTCTTTGTCTCTGCCTCTCTCTCTGTCTCTCTCTCTGTCTCTCTCTCTGTCTCCCTCTCTGTCTCTCTCTCTGTCTCTGTCTCTCTCTCTCTGTCTCTCTCCCTCTGTCTCTCTCTCTCTGTCTCTCTCTCTCTGTCTCTCTCTCTCTGTCTCTCTCTCTCTGTCTCTCTGTCTCTGAGAGACACAGAGAGAGACAAAGAGAGACAGAGAGAGAGACAAAGAGAGACAGAGAGAGAGACAGAGAGAGAGAGAGAGAGAGAGAGACAGAGACAAAGAGAGACAGAGAGAGAGAGAGACAGAGAGAGAGAGAGAGAGAGACAGAGAGAGAGAGAGAGACACAGAGAGACAGAGAGAGAGAGAGACAGAGAGAGAGAGAGACAGAGAGAGAGAGAGACAGAGAGAGACAGAGAGAGACAGAGAGAGAGAGAGTGACAGAGAGAGAGAGACAGAGAGAGAGAGACAGAGAGAGAATGACAGAGAGAGAGTGACAGAGAGACAGAGAAAGAGAGACAGAGAGAGAGAGAGTGACAGAGAGAGAGACAGAGAGAGACAGAGAGAGACAGAGCGAGAGAGACAGAGAGGACACAGAGAGAGTGAGAGAGACAGAGAGAGACAGAGAGAGACAGAGAGAGTGAGAGAGACAGAGAGAGACAGAGAGACAGAGAGAGAGACACACACAGAGAGAGAGACAGAGAGAGAGAGAGACAGAGAGAGAGAGAGACACAGAGACAGAGAGAGTGAGAGAGAGATAGAGAGTGAGAGGGTGGTAAACCACTGTTAGCTTATTACCTGTATATGTGACATGCCTGGACACATCCCTGCCGGCCCTACCCAAGACTCCTCCCCCCCTGGTATAAAGGTGACTGCTCCCCACCCCCCTGCCTCAGTCTGGACCAGTTCATCGGCATGGGGGTGCTCCAAGTCTTTTGCTAATAAAAGCCTATTTGTTCTTGCATACAAACTAGTCTTTGCTCGATTGATAGTGCATCAGAGAGAGAGAGGCACAGAGAGAGAGAGAGGGAGACAGGGAGTGACAGAGAGAGAGAGACAGAGACACAGAGAGAGACAGACACAGAGAGAGACAGAGACACAGAGAGAGACAGAGAGAGAGAGAGACATGGAATGACAGAGACGGGGAGAGACAGAGAGAGTAAGAGACACAGAGAGAGCGAGACATTCAGAGAGGGAGAGAGACAGAGAGAGAGAGACAGAGAGAGAGAGACAGAGAGAGACAGAGAGAGAGAGACAGAGAGAGAGACAGAGAGAGAGAGACAGAGAGAGACAGAGAGAGAGAGACAGAGAGAGAGACAGAGAGAGAGACAGAGAGAGAGACAGAGAGAGAGAGAGACAGGGAGAGACAGACAGAGAGAAAGAGAGAGACAGAGAGAGAGACAGAAAGAAAGAGAGACAGAGAGAGAGACAGAGAGAGAGACAGAGAGAGACAGAGAGAGAGAGAGGGAGAGACAGGGAGAGAGAGAGAGAGGGAGACAGAGAGAGAGAGACAGAGAGAGGGAGACAGAGAGAGAGAGACAGAGAGAGAGACAGACAGAGACAGAGAGAGAGAGACAGAGAGAGACAGAGAGAGAGAGACAGAGAGAGAGACAGAGAGAGGCAGAGAGAGGTGGAGAGGTTTAGGGAGGGAATTCCAGAGCCTCCCAGGCTCCTCAACCCTTCACCCTCAACTCTTCGACACCTCACTCTCACCCTCGAACCCCCCTCGCCCCCCCCCCCCCCCCCCCAGCTCTTCATCCAATACTGGCCGTGGGATCTTTTACACCCACCCCGAGCGGGGCAGATGGAGCCTCGGTTTAATATCTCATCCTGAAAGACAGCACCTCCCCGAAAGTCCGGCGCTCCCTCAGCACTGACCCTCCCACAGTGCGGTGCTCCCTCAGCACTGACCCTCCCACAGTGCGGCGCTCCCTCAGCACTGACCCTCCCACAGTGCGGCGCTCCCTCAGCACTGACCCTCCCACAGTGCGGCGCTCCCTCAGCACTGACCCTCCCACAGTGCGGCACTCCCTCAGCACTGACCCTCCCACAGTGCGGCGCTCCCTCAGCACTGACCCTCCCACAGTGCGACGCTCCCTCAGCACTGACCCTCCCACAGTGCGACGCTCCCTCAGCACTGACCCTCCCACAGTGCGGCGCTCCCTCAGCACTGACCCTCCCACAGTGCCGTGCTCCCTCAGCACTGACCCTCCCACAGTGCGGCGCTCCCTCAGCACTGACCCTCCCACAGTGCGGCGCTCCCTCAGCACTGACCCTCCCACAGTGCGGCACTCCCTGAGCACTGACCCTCCCACAGCGCGGCGCTCCCTCAGCACCGACCCTCCCACAGTGCGGCGCTCCCTCAGCACTGACCCTCCCACAGTGCGGCGCTCCCTCAGCACTGATCGAGAGGGTGCGGGGTTGATGGTGTTCTGTGTTGTGTCTGCGGCGTTCGGTTTTGGTTCTGTCACTGGGCTGTGAAATTTATAGAGTGTGAGACAGAACGTTCCGGAACTCGATGTCCAACAAGCGAGGCAGGTGTTGAAAGAATTAAATTCAACGGTCAGAATGAATTAGTTTTATTTGGAAACAATGAGAGAGAGAGAGATAGACGGAGAGAGAGAGACGGAGAGAGAGAGAGAGACGGAGAGAGAGAGACGGAGCCTCTCCGCAGCTCACAGTACAATCGAAGGTCTGGGCCAGTAAACATTGGGGTCTGTCCACATCTCATTGCCCCTCTCTCTCTGTCTCCTTCTCCGCCCCTTCGCTGAGGGCTCGGTTATGATTCTCCCAGTCTGGACTCCCCCTCCCTCCCCTTCCCCTCCTCTCTCCCTCCTTCCCCGCATCCCACTCTCCCAAATTTGTATTTGCAACTCCCAAATCCGAGCCGGATATTCAACCGTGGCCTGCGTCGGATGTGGCGATACATCCGCCAGTTCCCGGGATCTTCCCATTCCCCCTCAGTCTTGTGGGGGGTGTGGGGG